>NW_028261395.1:6835599-6848099 GCF_051295495.1 Thamnophis sirtalis | reverse complement strand
GGGTTTCTTGCTCAAGCAGGGTGTTGGAGTAGAAGACCTCTAAGGTCCTTCCAACTCAAGAGCCGTAGTGACACAGTGATTGGAATGCAATTCTGCAGGCTACATCTGCTGACTGCCAGCTGCCAGCAGTTTGCCAGTTTGATTCACTGGATTCAGGTTGACTCAGCTTTCTATCCTTCCGAGGTTGGTAAAATGAGGACCCAGATAGTTGGGGGCAAGAAGCTGACATTTGAAAACCACTCTGAAGGTTGTAAAGTGTGATGTTCCCGTGGTTCGTCCATGAGGCCAATGTGGAGAAAAGACACGGACACGATCTTTCTCGGGATGGAGCGACCCAGATTGGGGGTCTGAGAGCCCCTTTTATTGAGATCGGACAAAGGCAGGAGGAGCAATCAGCAATCAGCATGTGATTAAAGACAGCCTGTAAAACTACAATTTCTAATCTACTGCTCAGGGAAGTTTTGCCTATATATGGTCAAATCCTGGAGTCGTTGGGTAAGGCACATCTAGAGTGAACCTCAGGATGTTATGTTATTCACTATCAGGATATTAGGATGTTATGGAATACTATAAGGATGTTAAGTTCTTTAGGAGTTTGTTTCTTCCTATGGGGTTCAGTGTGGCCGCGCATGCCCCGTTATGCACTGGGCCATGGGTGACCCACACCTACACAAAGAATTATGTTACAACAGTAAAGCAGTGTGAAGTGGCGTATAAGTCTAAGTGATGTATGGTATGTGGTATTATTATTCTATGTTCTAGCTGTTATCATATTGAACATCATATTGAAATGTTGAGCTCAGTTATAGTCATAGGTCCTGGACTTATCACCATAACCGAGCTCAAAATTTCCATTGCTAAGCTGCTGTTGAGTTTTGCTCCATTTTACCATCTTTCTTGTCATAGCTGTTAAGTGAATCCCTAAAATTGTTAAGTTAGCCAGACGGTTTTTAATGGTCCCAGGCTGATGTTGCTTGACCCCAGGAGTCTGCAACCATAATAAATACATACCAGTTTCCAATCATCTGAATTTTGATCATGAGACCATGGGGATGCGGCAACGGCTGTGTGAAAAATGGTCATGTCACGTTTTTTTCAGTGCCATTGTAACTGCTAACGGTCCCTGAGCAAATGGATGTTAAGTTGAGACTACCTGTATTAAACGCTTATTTTCGGATATAATTCTCAAATGAGTACATCAAGGAATACTTAATATAGGTGTAACATTTCTATAGTTGCGTGGATTAAAGATGCTTTATCTTTAAGAGCCATGGTGGCGCAGTGGTTAGAATGTAGTATTGCAGGCTAATTCTGCCGACTATCAGCAGTTCAATTCTGACCGGCTCAAAGTTGACTCAGCCTTCCATCCTTCCAAGGACAATAAAAGGAGGACCCAGATTGTTGGGGGCAATATGTTGATTCTGTAAACCGCTTGGAGATGGCTGTAAAGCACTATGAAGCGGTATTTAAGTGCTATCCCTATTTATAGATACTGAGCCTTTTTTCTTCCTTTCCCCCCATTCCATTAACCCCTGATAATAAAATCCTCTGCATATAAGCCTTAGGATACCCCATGGCTATAAGAGAGACTCAGTTACCACTCTCCTAAGGAGACCCAGATCTGAAACACTGCCAGGCAAGGAGGAGGAGGAAGGATGTGGTTAGAAAAGGCATCATTTAATTGGCCACCTTCCCTCCTAAGGATCCCCTTTGGAGGGGGGATCTGTTCTTTTTGCAACTAGCGGGTTTCCTGTTTCCTTTCCTCTGTTCTGTCTTCCTGACACCGAAGCTACAGAGACGAATGGGGATGCAACTTCCTGAGACAGACAGAGGCCTGCAAAGGGAGGAGCAATTAGGAGCTTTCCCCCCCCCCTTGAAATGTTTAGCTCCACTCCATTAGAAGAAGTGATAATAACTGTGTTTCCTGTGCTTTGATATCGTGCTGACAAGAGTCTGCGGAAAGCGCTCCAGCTCAGGGAATGAGATAAAAGTCAGATTGAGGAGAGAAACACACAGATCTGCTTCTGCGCACCAGTTGCCAAAGGAAACCCATCGATCATAACGATGAGGTTTTCAGCTTACGTTCTTGAAAAATGGGGGAAAGGATGGAATCAGAGGTGGGTTCCTACCAGTTCGCACCAGTTCGGTAGAACCGGTTCGTCAAATCTACCGAACCGGTTAGAAGAGGTTCCACCGGTGGACCCGGAAAGCAGGCCACACCTACAGAAGAGGTTCCAAAATTTTTTGAAACCCACCACTGACACACACACACACACACACACACACAGACTGACACAGAGAGCGCGAGAAAAAGAAAGGAAGGAAGAAATAAATAAAGAAGAAAGAGAAAAGAAAAAGAGTGAGAGAGAGATGAAAGAAAAAAGAAAAAAGGGACAGAGAGACAAAAGGAAGGAAGGAGAGAGAGAGAGAGAGAGAGAGAGAGAGAAAACACATAGCCGGCAAGCCACTCCCACCAGGTCACATGGCCAGCAAGCCACTCCCACAAAGGAGGCCACACCCACAGAGTAGGTTCCAAAGAAATTTGAAACCCACCACTGGATGGAATCCATGTTGGAGAAATAGCAATAAAGCTAGCCAGCTTACTTTTAAAAAAAAATGTAGAGTATACAGGCCGCTCCGATCTGTCGTGACTCCATGACTCGCGGATGGCACATTCGAGACCAGTTGGCGGGGATCTGTGAAATATTTCAGTTGCTGTCTTTTGGCAGAAATGTGTAGACCAGGAGTATCAAACTTGATTTCATTGAGGGTTGCATCAGAGTCGTGTTTGACCTCGAGGGGGGGGGGATGTGGAACAGGGTGAGCATGGCCAGCTCGATGTCACTCGTGCCAGGGGCCCCTGTGCTGGCCCAAGTGCTCTGCCAGCAAAAATGGGTTCCTGCCAGGGGTGGGTTTCAGGCAGTTCGCGGCGGTCCCCGCGAACCGGTTGGTCGGCGAACCCAGAAGTAACTTCCGGGAACGCCGAAGGATCCACCCGCCCGCCCGCCCGCGTTTCTTACCCGGTTTTGACGAGTTCTGCGCTTCCACGCATGCGCAGAATGCATACAGTGCCTGTGCGATCCTCCAGGAGCAGCTGGAGCATCGCACAGGCGCTAGTACGCATGCGTGCACTGCGCGCGTGCACGAGGACGCCGCCAGCCCCGTTCCAACCGAACCGGTTGGAACGGGGCGAGAAACCCTGCGCTCCGTTTTCTGCTGCCACTGCCTCCTGCAACCCTTTGCCAGTGATAACGGAGCTCAGGAGGGCTTCATGCGCCACTCCGGAGCTCCATTTTCACTGACAAGAGGGTTGCAGGAGGCCGTGGCAGCTGAAAACGGAGCTCAGGGGCCCATTTTCTCTGGCAGAAGCACAGCACGCCTCCACTGTTTCCAGGGCGGCCCTGCGGGCCAGATGTAAGTATCCTGTGGGCCAGATCCAGCCCCCGGGGCCTTGAGTTTTGATACCCCTGCAGACGGCTAAAACATACATAACACAGTTCATAATGATCAAAGCACAATAATGTCCTAGAGAATACGCCTCACCCCTCCTCCCCAAGGAACACTCGTAAATTGCCCAACAATCTTAGAAAGTTTGACAAGCATCAGAATTTGGCTGAATTTCAAGAGTTGTTTGATTTTCTAAAATGGCCTATTTAGGAGGCAGGTGAATCCCAGCTGTTTTCAGCAGCACTAAATATTGCTTTGGGGTTACTTTGACTGAAGGAGAATCTATTTTTTCTTTTTTTTTAAAAAAGAGCTTTTCTATCAGTTTGAGATTTATACCTATTTATAGTACTTAAGTTCCTATAAAAAGATACAGTACATAAATCATGTACCAGAATTGGAGAAATTATGCCAATTTATCCCAGTCCTGGAGGGGAAAAACAACTTTCTGAGAGCAAAGAGTTCCATATAAAATTATTTTCATATACAGGCCAGTAGATATCACTAATCGGTCACTTGTCACAATGAAGGCAAAATCAGTGAAATAACCTTCAAAAGTAAACTTTCTTTACAGCAGATTAAAAAATGCAACACGTTACAATGCTCAGGATTGGCATCCATGCGTGGTTATCAGCCGACCCGTGAAATCTGTTTCATTTTTCATAGAAGCTGAGCTTGTTCTAACTTTAATGCTAAGTCTTCAGATTGCAGACCAATAGCTTTTTATCTGTAAAGGAGTATCTATGTATGTAAGGCCTTGCTTGCTTTATGTCATAACTCCTCTGCGGTTCCACCACAAAACCGCGTTCGACTAAAGCGCGCGCGACGAAACCGCGTAGCTGACGTCATCACAGGGCGACAACAGCGCGGAGACAGAAGCACGCTGTAAACGCTAAACCTAAAATTAACACCTAAACCTAAACCTAACCCCCCTAAACCTAATCCTAAACCTAACCCTAAACCTAACCCTTAACCTAACCCTAAACCTAATCCTAACCCTAACCCTAACCCTTAACCTAACCCTAACCCTTAACCTAACCCTAAACCTAACCCTAAACCTTACCTTAAGTTGAATCGGCTTGCTTTCAAAGCGCTATTTAAAGCGCCCTTCTTTCTCCACGCTCGCTGTTGTCGCCCTGTTGATGACGTCAGCGACGCGGTTTAATCGGGCGCGCTTTAGTCGAGCGCGGTTTTTTCGTGCCACGCTCCTCTGCCATTTACAAAAAGAATGGCCCGGCTCCAACAAAAACCAGGGTTCATTTTTAACATAATTTATCAAGCAAGCCACCATTGACTTAAGTCAGGCTAATACAAAGGCTACCACATCTTTACACAATGTGTGAACTGGAATTATTAAGTCTTTCAGGCAAAGTATTGCTTGCTGATTTACAAGAATCCAACACCACATACCTCCAGTCTAAGTTAGCCTGACTTTCAGAATTTTGTCGAATTGTTGGACTCCCATATTGCACACTGGAGTCTGCCAACTAAGTCAATCAATCAATCAATCAAGCCTTTCCTAATTAAACATCAGATCACCAGAGAAGGCATATTTAAAAGATTTTATTAAACTTGCCACCAAACAATGCTTACGCTCAATATAATAAAACCAGTGTGTATTAACGCATGTCAGAATAGACATCATGCAGCACTTTGGGGAAAAATTAAAATTCCGTACAGTGTACAGTTAAGTGCCACACCCAAGAATTTACAGACACAGTAATTTACTGCAATTAGTCACTTGAAAAATAGTTTCTTGAAAGAAACATGCCTTGTACTCCGTTTGCAGGGGAAATGCCAGAGTACTTTAGGGTAAACTCTGAAAAAAAATAACGCCAGTCTTTTAAGGTTTTTTTATCTGTAGCGAGAGTCCCTCTGAGTCCATCAGGATTCGAAGAAAAGCCAAACCCCGCTAATGTCTCTGGCAAGTATGTAATCTTGAAGTGTTGCTAATGGTGTGGTCTTTTTGCAGTCGACAGGAGAGTCCGTCTCCGCAGTAACACCGCTGGAAGAGTTCCAAACCGTGGGAGCCCTTTTTGTGGTGCTTGGTGCACACCTGGCCTTCCTTAAGGACAGGTTTGCAAATCTTGGACCAGAAGTGGCGGGCACAACAGAGTCCTTCAGCGCAGTCCGAGGAGCGAAGACATACAGCGCCTTCTTGGCCTTAGGAAAGAGAGACAAGAGAGTTGAGAGTACAGAATATTTGTTCACAGTCTCCTTTTGTACTGAGGTCGTTTGAAAACCTTCCCTAACCTGAGCCGAGGTGGCGCAGTGGTTAAATGCAGCACTGCAGGCTACTTCAGCTGACTGCTAGTTCGGCAGTTCGGCGGTTCAAATCTCACCGGCTCAAGGTTGACTCAGCCTTCCATCCTTCCGAGGTGGGTAAAATGAGGACCCGGATTGTTGTTGGGGGCGATATGCTGACTCTGTAAACCGCTTAGAGAGGGCTGAAAGCCCTATGAAGTAGTGTATAAGTCTAACTGCTATTGCTATTGCTATTGCTGTTGCGGAATGGGACAATTCACAACTTGCTGCGGCCAACTTCTTTTTATTATTATTTGTATTTATTAGATTTAGATTTATTTAGTTTTATTTTATTTGTATGCCGCCCTTCTCCGGGAGGGACTCAGGGCAGCGAACAACTCAAAAGGGGGAAAAGGGAAACATAGAACACAATACAAGTAGTTAAAATAGCCACGAATCACACAACCACACAGGTCGAGAGGGGAGGGGAACTCATCAACCCCAGGCCTGCCGGCAAAGCCAGGTTTTGACGGCTTTTCGGAAGGCCTGGAGAGAGGTGAGGGTCCGAATCTCTGCGGGGAGTTTGTTCCAAAGGGCCGGAGCTGCCACAGAGAAGGCCCTCCCCCGGGTGGTAGCCAGATGGCATTGGCTGGTGGATGGAACCCGGAGGAGGCCGACCCTGTGTGATCTAATGGGTCTTTGGGAGGTAATTGGCAGCAGGCGGTCTCTCAAGTACTAGTATTAGTTTGTCAAACATGTACAAGATAGCAGATATAAATATAAACATGGATATGAACAAAAATTAATACAAGTAGATGTAGGATAGGGACGGTAAGCACGCTGGTGCGCTTATGCATTATTAACTTGCTATGGGACAACTCTCATTAAAATAATTTTTATTTTAAGTAATTGAATTGTTCAACGATCCCACAGTAACTATGGAGCTCATCCAGGTCATGGTTGTCCCAAAGGTCCTTCCCCCCTTCTGGTGTTTCTTTGAGAAGACGTTTCGCTTCTCATCCAAGAAGCTTCTTCAGTTCTGGGGAAGAGCTTCGAGCTGAAGCAGCTTCTTGGATGAGAAGCAAAATGTCTTCTCAAAGAAACACCAGAAAGTCCAGTTGCCTCTTGGGAGAATAAAATAAAAAGCACTTTTGGGACATCCGTGACCTGGTTGACGGAGAATCTCCATAGTCACTGTGGGATAATTTAACAATTCAATTATTTAAAATTAAAAGTCATTTTAATGTTTGTCATTCACATTTCATTCGGTCCCTTCTTTTTCCATCCTTGCTTTAATGATTCTATTCCACCCTTTCTTTGATATTAATGTAACTTTTGTCTCCCAGAGAGTTGTCCTCAGACAAGTTGACTGTGACGAGTTGTCCATGGCGAACTGTCCGTGGCACGACAAAACCGCGCTCGACTAAAGCGCGCCCGATTGAACTGCGTCGCTGACGTCATCAACAGGGCGACAACAACCAGCGCGGAGAAAGAAGGGCGCTTTAAATAGCGCTTTGAAAGCAAGCCGATTCAACTTAAGGTAAGGGTTAGGTTAAGGGTTAGGTTTAGGGTTAGGTTAAGGGTTAGGGTTTAGGTTAAGGGTTAGGGTTAGGTTAAGGGTTAGGTTTAGGGTTAGGTTAAGGGTTAGGGTTAGGTTTAGGTTAAGGGTTAGGTTTAGGGTTAGGGTTAGGTTTAGGTTTAGGGTTAGGTTAAGGGTTAGGGTTAGGGTTAGGTTTAGGGTTAGGGTTAGGTTAAGGGTTAGGGTTAGGTTAAGGGTTAGGGTTAGGTTTAGGGTTAGGTTAAGAGTTAGGGTTAGGTTTAGGGTTAGGTTTAGGGTTAGGTTAAGAGTTAGGGTTAGGTTTAGGGTTAGGTTAAGGGTTAGGTTTAGGGTTAGGGTTAGGGTTAGGTTTAGGTTTAGGGTTAGGTTAAGGGTTAGGGTTAGGGTTAGGGTTAGGGTTAGGGTTAGGGTTAGGGTTAGGTTAAGGGTTAGGGTTAGGTTAAGGGTTAGGGTTAGGTTTAGGGTTAGGTTAAGAGTTAGGGTTTAGGTTTAGGGTTAGGTTTAGGGTTAGGTTAAGAGTTAGGGTTAGGTTTAGGGTTAGGTTAAGGGTTAGGTTTAGGATTAGGTTAAGGGTTAGGTTTAGGATTAGGTTTAGGGGGGTTAGGTTTAGGTTTAGGGGTTAATTTTAGGTTTAGCGTTTACAGCGTGCTTCTGTCTCCACGCTGTTGTCGCCCTGTGATGACGTCAGCTACGCGGTTTCGTCGAGCGCGCTTTAGTCGAACGCGGTTTTGTGGTGGAACCGAACTGTCACCAATCTGATGCTCTTCCCATTATCATTTCAGCAGCCTGGCAAGGAGGGGCAATGGGAGTAGAGAGCAGACAGACTGCAGGAAGCAGAAAGATGGAGAAGGTTGAGCGAATCTAATAGATTTGAGAGAGAAAGCCTGGCTTGCTACTATTTCCATCTTTGGCATCCAGGTGGCTCAGTGGCTAAGATGCTGAGCTTGTCGATCAGAAAGGTCGGCAGTTCAGCGGGTCAAATCCCTAGCACCGCATAACGGAGTGAGCTCCTGTTATTAGTCCCAGCTTCTGCCAACCTAGCAGTTCGAAAGCACGTAAAAATGCAAGTAGAAAAATAGGGACCAACTTTGGTGGGAAGGTAACAACATTCCATGCGCCTTTGGCATTTAGTCATGCCAGCCACATGACCACTGAGACATCTTCAGACAGTGCTGGCTCTTTGGCTTTGAAACAGAGATGAGCACCGCCCCCTAGAGTCAGGAACGACTAGCACGCATGTACGAAGGGAACTTTTACCTTATTGGTATCAACCATAAGGGAGAAATAATTAAGTGTGCCGGCCGTACATACTGCCACAAGTTATCAAACTATAAAACCCTTTGGTCCTGTGTCAAATACTTAAGCTCTCATAGCAAACAGGAGAGCCATGTAAGTAAACAAGCAAGATCATATTCTCTAGCTAAATAGTATTATGAGAAGTGATCTACTCCAAGGTGGCGCAGTGGTTAGAAAGCAGTACTGCAGACTAACTCACTGCTCTCTCCAGGAGTTCGATTCTGAGCGGTTCAAGGTTGACCCAGCCTTCCATTCTCCTGAGGTCGGTAAAATGAGGACCCAAATTGTTGGGGACAATATGCGGAGTCTGTAAAACTGCTTAGAGGGGGCTGTAAAGCACTTTATACTAGTGGTATGTAAGTCCAAGTGCTATTGCTATTCATATTAAATTGTTGTCTGCGAGGAACAATTGGAACATTGGAAAATCTCCCCATAGCAAATGAAATGCTGACAAAAATGAACAGACATTGAAAACCAATCTAAATAACTAAAAAGCTCACGTAAAGGTACGAGTTTGAAGAGGACACCAAAAAGCATGTCCACGGCGTCGTTAGAAGTCTTTCTAACAGCAATTGAACCTGTACAGGTAGGTAGTCCTCAACGTACAATAGTTTGTTTAGTGACCAAAGTTACAACGGCACTGGAAAAAAAGTGACTTAACTGTTTCTTCACACTTATATTCAGATGGTTGGCAAGTGATTCATATTTATGACGCTCACAGTGTCATGTGATCACCTTTTGTGACCTGACAAGCAAAGTCAAGGGGGAAGCGATATTCACTTAGAAGTTACTAAGATAGTAACTGCAGTGATTCACTTAACAACTGTGGCAGAGAGGCCATACAATAGCACAAAACTCACTTAACTGTCTCGCTTAGCAACAGAAAATTTGGGTCATTAGTCAAGGACTACCTGAATTGCTTTCCAGAAGGCATTCAGAGTCCTCTAACAGCTGATATTTTATAGCAATAGCAGTTAGACTTATATACCGCTTCATAGGGCTTTTCAGCCCTCTCTAAGCGGTTTACAGAGTCAGCATATTGCCCCCAACAACAATCCGGGTCCTCATTTTACCCACCTCGGAAGGATGGAAGGCTGAGTCAACCTTGAGCCGGTGAGATTTGAACAGCCGAACTGCAGAACTGCAGTCAGCTGAAGTAGCCTGCAGTGCTACATTTAACCACTGGCGCCACCTTGGCTCCAAGTTCACACCCAAAATCAGGCACATTCTTTCAGCAATGAAATAAACATTACAACTGTTTTATTCTTTTCTGGATTTAAAAGCAGCACATTGTTGGCCTTACCTTTTAAGTGGTACATTTGAGATGAAGTTGTGGTCCTTTTCACATGGGAGTCCAAAGTAGCATGGTCAAAATTTTCTATGATGATCTCTTCAAACCGTCCAGAATGAAAATGGTCAAATTCTACACAGATACCTGATAAGGGAGGTGGGGAAAATCATAAATACCTATCAACTTCCCAAATATATATATATATATATATCGAACCTGTGTTTGGGCATACCAGAGGTTGTGACTTTAAATATATATATATATATTTAAAGTATATATATATATACTTAAAGTCACAACCCCTGGTATGCCCAAGTGTGGGAGGAAGGAGTCGTTCTCTGTAGCTCAAATGGTTAACTCCCTGCCTGGGAGGCAATAGAGCACAGGTTCGATTCCCAAAAACTTGGGTATGGCTAGCTGATGAGAGCTAAATAGCTTGAAATAGATCTATACTAGTCTCCCTTTATTTATTTATCAGCATAAATATAACATATATATATATATATATATATATATATTTAAAGTCACAACCTCTGGTATGCCCAAATACAGGTTCGATTCCCAGTAAGGGTATGGCTAGCTGATGAGAGCTAAATAGCTTGAAATAGATCTATACTAGTCTCCCTTTATTTATTTATCAGCACAAACATAACAAATATATATACATATACATATACATCATATACATCATATACATATACATATATATAAGTTAATTCCTGGACATTGGCTCACTATACAGATGCTAGAAGACTGCAGATTCTCCCCTTAGGCAAAAACTATCTACATATCACAGAGAAGATTCATTCTAAATCCAAACCATGTAAATATATGGCTTGGTGCAAACCTCTTTTTGGTCAGGTTTTCTGCTATCATAGGAATTTCCCTCAACATTGGCGCCTTAATATCAGCAAGGAGTGTGCCCAAGCACTAATGCTATATTTCCGTTAGATTTTTTTCAAAAATTTGACTTGAGATACTAGGATAGCCTCAGAAAAAGGTTTTCGAGCTTTAGAGCTTTTAGAGTAATATCATGTTGGAGGGAAAATATCCAGGTTCTGCTTGAACTTTATTAAATTTTAATATCATGTTGGAGGGAAAATATCCAGGTTCTGCTTGAACTTTATTAAATTTGAACAGCCCACGATGAAAAAAAAAAGATGCTGGTTAAGATGTTCTTTGGCTCATGCAGAGAAAAAAGAGATGATTAAACTGTATCCAAGGAACTTTATGCATGAAACCATATGTAACATTTAATAACGAATGTTTGCTTCTTTATAATTGCAGAATTCTAAGAGCCTTTCCTAAACAAATCCAAATAGCATGTATTGTTCCTTGCATAACCCATTCCAGAATATGGAATATACAACTTATATTATCACACGTAAAGAGAAGCAGCCTAGAATTAATGACAAACTTCCTAACAGTGGGGACAGTTAACCAGTGGAATAGCTTGCCTTCATGAAGTTGTAGAGGCTTCATCACTGGAAGCTTTTAAGAAAGGACCGGAGCGCGACTTGTCTGAAATGGCATAGGGTTTCCTGCTTAGGGTTGGACTAGAAGACCTCCAAGGTCCTTTCCAGCTCTATTCCAGCTCTAAATAAAGGTAAAGTTTCCCCTCGCACATATGTGCTAGTCGTTCCCGACTCTAGGGGACAGTGCTCATCTCTGTTTCAAAGCCGAAGAGCCAGCGCTGTCCAAAGACCATGATCCGTGGTCATGGGGCCAGCATGACTAAAGGCCAAAGACACACGGAACGCTGTTACCTTCCCACCAAAGGTGGTCCCCATTTTTCTACTTGCATTTTTACATGCTTTTGAACTTGCTAGCTTGGCAGAAGCTGGGACAAGTAATGGGAGCTCACTCGGTTACACGGTGCTAGGGATTCGAACTGCTAAATTGCTGACCATTCTGATCGAGAAGCTCAGCGTCTAATCTATTGAGCCACTGCTCTTTATTCTGACTACTGTAAATCCCCCTTATTCCAAAAGTAAGGATGCTTAGAATTTACAACCTAACCCCTCCTCTTTTTTGCCAACATCCCTTGGCCTTAAAAACAACAAAACTCTCCTTGAAGGGATACAAGACGGGGACTCTTTCCTTCAAACCCTACAGCTCAAAAAACACCAAACCCCGTTAAGTTAGAAGACCTGGGTTCAAGACACCCACCCCACCCCACCCCAGGAGTGCAAACAAGGCCGGGAATCCCAGAAGAACGACGGCAAGTCCCTTCCATCATGGAGCTACCAAGCACTGCTACCTGGAGGTGTCCAGGCACGACAGGCGAGCAAACTGGAGGGACACGATCTCTTTCCAAGGACCCCCAAAATCCTTCTCTCAAAAGAACCAAAGATAATCCTTCGGACGCTGAGGAATGCCTTTCCCGGACGGACTCTTTAAAAAAATGTTTCTACGGTGGGCTCTGCTTGCTCTTTCCTTCCCTCCTGCTTCCCTCTTCCCTTCCTTCCTTCCCTCCTTCCCTTCCCCCCTTCCCTCTCCTCCCTCCCTCCCTTCCTTCCCTCCTTCCCTTCTTCCTTCCCTCCTTCCTTTCTTCCCTTCTATCTTTTCTTCCCTTCTATCCTTTCTTCCCTTCTATCCTTTCCTTCCCTTCTTTCCCTCCTTCCTTCCCTTCTTTCCCCCCTTCCTTCCCTCCCTCCCTCTCTCTCT
>NW_028261395.1:6816636-6831636 GCF_051295495.1 Thamnophis sirtalis | reverse complement strand
TCAGGTGACCAAGGTTGAGAAACACCAATCTAGTCCAAACCCACCCTACAAGCAAGAGACCCTACACCATTTCTGTCAGATGGCAGTCCAGTCTCTTCTCGAAAGCCTCCAGTGATGAAGCTCCCACAACTTCTGAAGGCAACTTCTGTTCCATGGGTTGATTGTTCTCACTGTCAGAAAATTTCTCCTTATTTCCAGGTTAAATCTCTCCTTGTTCAGTTTCCATCCATTATTCCTCGCGTGGCCTTCAGGTGCTTTGGAAAATAGCTTGACCCCCTCCTCTCTGTGGCAGCCCCTCAAATCCTGGAACACTGCTATCATGTATTCCCTAGTCCTTCTCTTCACTAGGCTGGCCATGCCCAGTTCCTGCAACCGTTCATCGTATGGTTTAGCCTCCAGTCTCCTAATCATCTTGGTTATGAGATGAGAAAGTGTACATCCATGGGACAATTGCAAAAGAGCATCAAATATGGAAGAGATCTATATGCATTATTCTAGCAGTATAGAATCTACATGTTTTTATTTTATTTTTATGCCGTCAACTTTCTGGAAATTCTTAGTCAGCCATATAATACAGAGATTTGTCTATTATATACTATTTAATGAAGTGTGCGCCCAACAAGTATTAATAAGAGACTCGACTTCTTCCAACAAAGACGCCTTCGTTGAATCTTAAAGATTTGCTATTTTGACCATTTTATTAATGTAACAAGTGCTCCAAATATATTCCTCCTGCAAATTACATAACATAATCTCACGCAGAGGACTCCAAATTGTCGGTCATATACAGGTACCGTAATCCTCGGTTTACAACAGTTCATTTAGTGATGGCTCAAAATGTCAATGGCATCGAAAAAAGTGACATGGCCATTTTTCACACTTATGACTGTGGCAGCATCCCCATGGTCACATGACCAAACTTCAGACGCTTGGCAACTGATGCATATTTATGATGGTTGCAGTGTCCTGGGGTCATGTGATCACCTGTTGTAACATTCTGACAAGCAAAATCAATGGTTCAGCCAGATTCACCGGTTCACCGACAAAAGGGCGAACGACGAATGAGCGCTGAATCGCATCGACAACAAAGCGGCGACAGAAGCGCGCTGTAAAACTAAACCTAACCCTAAACCTAACCCTAAACCTAAACCTAAACCTAACCCTAAACCTAACCCTAAACCTAACCCTAAACCTAACCCTAAACCTAACCCTAACCCTAAACCTAAACCTAAACCTAACCCTAAACCTAACCCTAAACCTAACCCTAAACCTAACCCTAAACCTAACCCTAAACCTAACCCTAAACCTAACCCTAAACCTAACCCTAAACCTAACCCTAAACCTAACCCTAAACCTAACCCTAAACCTAACCCTAAACCTAACCCTAAACCTAACCCTAAACCTAACCCTAAACTTAACCCTAACCCTAAACGTAATGCTAAACCTAAACCTCACCCTAACCCGAAACCTAACCCAAAACCTAACCCTTACCTTAAGTTAAAGCGCCCTTCTGTCTCCGCGCTGTTGTCACCGCGCTGATGACGTCGCGGTTTTAGCGACACGGTTTAGTCGGGCACGGTTTTGTCTTTCGCCCTTTTGTCGGGTCACGAGATTCACCTAACCGCCATATTACTAACTTGACAAGTAATGATTCAGTTAACATCTATGGCGAGAAAGGTCATACAACGGAGCAAAACTCACTTAGCAAATGTTTCACTTAGCAACATAAAGTTTGGATTCAATTGTGGTAGCAAGTTGAGGACTGCCTGTACTCCATATGGAGAATAATTGAATTCCCAAGATGGCAATGAGATGGATCCCCCCCCCCCGATGCCAAATAACCAAGAAGACACCCTCAAATACATGGCAAAGAACTTCATGGGTGAGCCGAGGTGGCGCAGTGGTTAGGGTGCAGTACTGCAGGCCACTTCAGCTGACTGCTATCTGCAGTTCGGCGGTTCAAATCTCACCGGCTCAAGGTTGACTCAGCCTTCCATCCTTCCGAGGTGGGTGAAATGAGGACCCGGATTGTTGTTGGGGGCGATATGCTGACTCTATAAACCGCTTAGAGAGGGCTGAAAGCCCTATGAAGCGGTATATAAGTCTACTGCTATTGCTATTGCTAACTGCTACTTAAAGACTTTAAACATCACATAGAAAGAAGCTGACATACTCACCCCAAACCAAAAATATTGGAGATACCTTGCTCCTTCACATGCTACATCAGTGTTCCTCAACCTGGCAACTTGAAGCTGTGTGGACTTCAGCTCCCAGAATTCCCCAGCCAGCTATGTCCACATATAGTTATATCCCCAGAATTCCCCAATCCACACACCTTCAAGTGTTCAAGGCTTGGAAACACTGTGGTGCATAGAATGGGAGAATCTAATGGTAGTGCTAAAAATGTCATCAACCGAAGCAGAGGTGGGGTTCCTACCAGTTCGCATCTATTCGGTAGAACCGGTTCATCAAATCTACCGAAACGGTTAGAAGAGGTTCCACCAGTGGACCCGGAAAGCAGGCCACACCTACAGAAGAGGTTCCAAAATTGTTTGAAACCCACCACTGGTCCTTGGATATGATTATTCTACACTATCGTGCTCCTATTTATAAAACTCAGTGCCTCTGTGAAAGGTAAGGATGACTACTGCGTTTGTGGTGCAATCAGAACATTGCGTGTGTTGAAGTTGTTTTAACGCAAACCAAAGATGCCTTTTAAAAAACAAGTTTACATCCTATTCTTATGCATGCCAGTGCTGTGTGTGAGGTAATTTAAGGTGCAGTATAAAATATCTGAAAGTTTACAGCTGGGGTTATCTTCCATTGTATTTACTTTCTAGTCTATCAAATTTAATACTGCACCAATTTTCATAGTTTATCTATGAGATTGTATCTCATGAGATACAAGACTATAGTCATGAAATTTTTTAAGGAACAAGAAATCTGCTTCTATACAAATTGTGATTGGAGCCTTTGGAGCTCCCTTGATATTTGAAAATTTTGAATTTATGTTAGTTAAATGCTTGGAACTGCCTATATCCTCAGACACGACCTTAATATTCTTAGCTCCTTAGTTAGGACTTGGATTATTAAGTTTTCATCAGTCTTTGGCTGTGAATTATAATAATTATGGTTGAAGATGTTCACTACAAATATCCTGGCATTCTCCAACCCTACAGACAGTTAAGAAGATTAGAAATGAATACATCGTAGGAGTAACAAAGTCCAAACTCAGTGGAGGAAATACCAACAAGACAATCGGGCAATTCCAGTCATTAGATGACATAGTTGGAATAGGAGACTGGACTCAAGCAGAACCCAAAACCCTGGATAGGAAAACCAGAAAAAAATAATAGCAAGACATCATGCCCTTCATCTATGCAGCAATGGTAACAGATTCATTCATTCATTTATTGAATTTCTAGGCCGCCCAATCCCGAAGGACTCCGGGCAGCTTACAGAAATGAAAAATATTATTTATTCATTCATTCATTCATTCATTCATTCATTCATTTATTTGTCTTGTATGCCGCCCACTTCCGGAGGACTCCGGGCGGCTCACAAAAGACAAGGTAAAAAGGGGGGGGGGGGAAAGAATTAAAACAATAAGACACAACAAAATTAAGAAGACGCACAACATACACCCAATCAAAGGGGGGGCTGGACCTCAATCAAGAGGTCAACAGCCCCAGGCCTGCCGGAAAAGCCAGAGGGCAGCTCATTCCATAGGGCCGGAGCGGCAACAGAGAAGGCCCTACTCCGAGGCGTCGCCAGCCGGCATTGTCCCGCTGAAGGCACCCGGAGAAGGCCCATCCTGTGCGATCTTATTGGTCTAAGGGAGGTATGCGGCAGAAGACGGTCTCGCAGGTATCCGGGTCCTAGGCCACGTTGGTAGATTCTACCCACAAAGGAAAATAGGTAGGTGTGGAATGTTGTAAGTACATCAGACAGTGAGGGGGGAAAAAGAGCATTGGAAGAAGAACAGATCAACTGAAGCTAGTAGGCTCCTTAGATATTGAAGAGACCAAACTGGCCTACAAGAAAGACCAAATGAAAAAATAGGAAAGAGACATGACAAGACAAAGTAGTATATGACCAGTATGCAAACACACACACACACACACACACACACACACACACACACACACACACACACACACACTAAACAGGCAAAGCAGATAACAAGAAGAAGGACAATAGCCAAGAACAGAAGTTAAAGAAAGAGACAGAGGGATGATTCTGACAGCACAAGACCTTAAGAGCAAATGCATACAGAGCCAGAATTAAGAAAACAGCAATAGAGACAAATGCCGCCTCTACAAAGGAGCTGAAAGAAATTGTGGACCACCTTGTTAGGCGCTGTGAGAAGATCACACAGACTGACTGCAAACAACAGCAGGACAAAGCAGCGGCATTGGTAGTTTGTTTGTTTGTTTGTTTATTATATTTCTATGCCGCCCTTTCCCCCCGAAGGGGACTCAGGGCGGCTCACAACTCAAACCAGGGAAGGGGGGATACAGACAAAAATTAAAAACGACACATAACAATGCATAATTTAAAACACACGACAGTCATACCATTCGAGATGGGGGCAACAGCTCTTTAGCCCCAGGCCTGTCGGAACAGCCAGGTTTTAAGGGCTTTGCGGAAGGCCTGGAGGGTGGTGAGGGTTCGAATCTCCACGGGGAGTTCGTTCCAGAGGGCCGGAGCAGCCACAGAGAAGGCTCTCCTCCGGGTAGTCGCCAGTCGACACTGGCTGGCTGATGGAATTCGGAGGAGGCCTAATCTGTGGGATCTAATCGGTCTAGTGGAGGTAATTGGCAGCAGGCGGTCTCTCAAGTACCCAGGTCCAATACCGTGAAGGGCTTTATAAGTGGCGACTAGCGCCTTGAAGCGTATCCGGAGACCAATAGGCAGCCAGTGCAGCTCGCGGAGGATAGGTGTAACGTGGGTGTACCGAGGTGCACCCACGATCGCTCGCGCGGCTGCATTCTGGACAAGCTGGAGTCTCCGAATGCTCTTCAAGGGCTGCCCCATGTAGAGCACGTTGCAGTAGTCCAGTAAAGGGGCAATCCGCAAGCTCTACCGATCCTCTGCAAGCAAGATCTGGCAAGGCCCCAGAATAGAAATACAAAGCAAATACAGGTAGTACTCAAGTTACAACAGTTTATTTTAGTCACCATTACAACAGTCACTGAAAAAACATGACTTAGGACCATTTTTCACACTTACGACCATTGCAGCCGTCCCCATGATCACGTGATCAAAATTCAGACGTTTGGCAACTGACTCGTATCTATGATCGAAATTACACTGTCCCTGAGTTCACGCGAACACTTTTATAGCCTTCTGGCAAGCTAAGTCGATGGGGAAGCCAAATCCACTTTAACAACCGTTTGGCTAACTTAAGAACTGCAGTGATTCGCTTAACGACTGGGACAAGAAAGGAAATGAAATGGGACAACGCTTGCTTGGCAAATGTTTCAGTTGACAGAAAAACTCAGGCGCAATCGTAAACCAAGGACGAGCTGTAGTTAAAGTCTCTGGGACTTTAGAATCCGAATAGACAAGTTGTTTGCTACATAAGAAAGGCAAGCAAATAGATAGATAGATAGATAGATAGATAGATAGATAGATAGATAGATAGATAGATAGATAGATAGATAGATAGATAGATAGATAGATAGATAGATAGATAGACAAGCAAACAAACAAACAAACAAATAAATAAATAAAAATAGGTTTCGTTTGGTTTAAGATTAAGATTAAGATTAAGATTAAGATTAAGATTAAGATTAAGATTAAGATTAAGATTAAGATTAAGATTAAGATTAAGATTAAGATTAAGATTAAGATTAAGATTAAGATTAAGATTTAGTTTATTTGTATGCCGCCCTTCTCCGGGAGGGACTCAGGGTGGCGAACAACTCAAAGGGGGGGAAAAGGTAACATAAAACACAATACACGTGATTAAAATAAACAAGAATCATACAACCATACAAGTCGAGAGGGGAGGGGAACTCATCAACGGTTTGGTTTGGTTTGGTTTCGTTTTATTTATATGCCTCCCTATTCCCAGCGGGACTCAGGGCGGCTCACAAACCCAAAAGGGGAAGGGAAAAACAAGAACTACAAATACAAACCTTTAAGATAACCAACAGCCACACAAATCGAGAGGGGAAGGGAACTCATCAACCCCAGGCCTGCCGACACAGCCAGGTTTTAATGGCTTTCCGGAAGGCCTGGAGAGAGGTGAGGGTCCGAATCTCCGCGGGGAGTTCGTTCCAAAGGGCCGGAGCTGCCACAGAGAAGGCCCTCCCCCGGGTAGTAGCCAGATGGCATTGGCTGGTAGACGGGACCCAGAGGAGGCCAACCCTGTGGGATCTAATGGGTCTTTGGGAGGTAATTGGCAGCAGGCGGTCTCTCAAGTACCCAGGTCCAATACCATGAAGGGCTTTATAAGTGACGACTAGCACCTTGAAGCGTAAATAAATAAATAAATAAATAATATGTATATTTGAACAAAAAACTCAGGCGCAATCAATCGTGGTCGTAAATCGAGGACTAGCTGTAGTTAAAGTCTCTGGGACTTTAGAATCCAAATAGACAAGTTGTTTGCTACATAAGAAAGGCAAATAAATAAATACATATACAATAAATATATATAATTTGTCCTGGTAAATAAATAAATATATATGTATATTTGAAAAGACAGTACAGACCACAATTGAGCCCAAAATTTCTGTTGCTAAGTGAGAACACTGGCTAAGTGAATTTTGCCCCACCTCACAACCACTCTTGCCACATTTGTTAAGTGACAACACTGCAGTTATTAAACTTGTAACGCTGCTGTTAAGTCCATCTGGCTTTCCCATTGTTAGAAGGTTGCAAAGGGGGGTCACGTGACCCCCCCAGGACATATCAACTGTCATAAATATGAGTCAGTTGCCAAGCGTCGGAGTTTTGATCACATGACCATGGGGATGCCGCAATAGCGTGAAGAATGGTCATAAATCCCCTTTCTTTTCAGCACCATTGTAACTTCAAATGGTCACTAAATAAAGTGTCGTAAGTCGAGGACTGCCTGTACCTGGAGACAGTAGAAGAGAAGAGAAAGAACGGGAGAAAATCAAGATGCAAAAACCTGCAAATGGAAGTAGAACGACTGTGGTAAAAGGAAGCAAAGATAGTGTCAGTAGCAGTGGTGGGTTTCAAAAATTGTTCGAACCTACTCTGTGGGTGTGGCCTCCTTTGTGGGAGTGGCTTGCCGCCCATGTGACCGGATGGGAGTGGCTTGCCGCCCATGTGACCGGATATAAAGATGCCAACGACACTTGTCAGAACCACCTTAAATGACCTCACACACAGCACTGGCATGCATAAGAATAGGATGTAAACTTGTTTTTTAAAAGGCATCTTTGGTTTGCGTTAAAACAACTTCAACACACTCAATGTTCTGATTGCACCACAAACGCAGTAGTCATCCTTACCTTTCACAGAGGCACTGAGTTTTATAAATCTGAGCATGACAGTGTAGAATAATCATATCCAAGGACCAGTGGTGGGTTTCAAAAAATGTTTGGAACCTCTTCTGTAGGTGTGGCCTGCTTTCCGGGTCCACTGGTGGAACCTCTTCTAACCGGTTCGGTAGATTTGACAAACCGGTTCTACCGAATAGGTGCGAACTGGTAGGAACCCACCTCTGGTCAGTAGTAATAGGCACCTTAGGTGTAATCTTAAAACAACGTGGACACTATTGGCACTGACAAAATCACTACCCATTGCAAAAGGCAGCTTTACTTGGAAGAAGCTAATATCCTACCCAGTGGTGGGTTTCAAAAATTGTTGGAACCTACTCTGTGGGCGTGGCCTCCTTTGTGGGAGTGGCTTGCCACCCATGTGACTGGATGGGAGTGGCTTGCCGCCCATGTGACCGGATATGAAATTATGAATTAGTACTTAGGTCAGTCCAAGTAGCTATTCAGAAACTCTAGCATTGAAGCATGCAAGTCTTAAAGTTGTCAAGTTACAAGATCCTTGCCAGTGGTGGGTTTCAAAAATTTTTGGAACCTCTTCTGTAGGTGTGGCCTGCTTTCCGGGTCCACTGGTGGAACCTCTTCTAACCGGTTCAGTAGATTTGACGAACCGGTTCTACCGAATAGGTGCGAACTGGTAGGAACCCACCTCTGATCCTACCACAATACCTTTTAAGACCATCAAAGAATAGCATCCGTCTATCTCAGGTCCTTGGAAAGGATCTGATAGGTGGATAAAAGTGCCAAATCCAATCCAAACATTTCAACGGCTGTGCAAATAATAATGATAATGGTATTTGCAGAGCAAATGACCAATGATAACAAATAAATCATTAAGTATAACGCAGGGACTAAGTAGAGAATAATGGGTCTTTAGTTGACAGGAACCTAAAGGATATTCACAAAAAATAAGATAAATTAAAAAAAATTGAAATTAAAAAAAGATTAAATTAAAATAAAACTTTGTCCTTTCCTTCAGGGCTGAAGATAAAGGGCAGATACCATTGCTTGAGGTGGTATTTTCTAACTAAGGAGTCGAAGCAAACAGTGATGGAAACAGATGAGGTTCCATTTGTCAAACTGACAAATTGAAAACGTAATTCATCAATATCCTTCCAAGGTGTTTTGTTTTTTTTTTAACCTCAGATTAAAGGTAGCTGGGAGACATTTTAGTGTAGTGGACTTCTAATCACAATATGTGATATAGCTTTGAAGCTGGACTCCATACTAGATAACTGGAAAACACATCAAAAAAAAAAAACCCTTTTCAAAGCTAATTAATTTAGCATGTCTTCCAGTTCAACAGGAGATTGCGTTGATAAGGAAGAAATTGTCAGAAGGTCAATGTGTGGAAAGATTGAGTTATTTTGAAAAGGAATGCATTTTGTTCTGTCTTTGTGAATGCCATGTGGCAAATAAATTAGGGTTAGGGTGACTAGAACCAGAGCCCTCATGATTACCTGGTTATAGCCATATAATTTTCTTTCCCCTTAGAACTTCACAATTCTGGTCCACCTTTATGAAATACTACCTGATAGTCCAGCGCTGCCCAGATATTTATTTATCCCAACCCTCCTTCCATGAACATGTCTGCAATTTCTAATGTTGGATTTTCCCCCTTACCAGAGGGAGCTCCCATGTGGAGTACTGTGAAGCCGTTACCATGGAAACTCCACGGCCAGTACAGTAGAAGCCATTTTAAGGCACAACAGGCTGTATCTTAACAAAACACACACCCTGAGGAGTGTTAGGGGTGTCTTACACCCCCCCCACACACACAGCATTTGTTTCCAGAGAGTAAGTCATCTGTGTACCAAGCTTGGTTGAAATTGCTTGAGGCGTTCCAGAGTTATGCTGGATCATACACGCACACACACAACCATTTCGATAGATAGATAGATAGATAGATAGATAGATAGATAGATAGATAGATAGATAGATAGATAGATAGATGATAGATAGATGATAGATAGATAGATAGATAGATAGATAGATGATAGATAGATAGATAGATAGATAGATAGATAGATAGATAGATAGATAGATAGATGATAGATAGATGATAGATAGATAGATAGATAGATAGATAGATGATAGATAGATAGATAGATAGATGATAGATAGATAGATAGATAGATGATAGATAGATAGATAGATAGATAGATAGATAGATAGATAGATAGATAGATAGATAGATGATAGATAGATGATAGATAGATAGATAGATAGATGATAGATAGATAGATGATAGATAGATAGATAGATAGATAGATAGATAGATAGATAGATAGATAGATAGATAGATAGATAGATAGATAGATAGATAGATGATAGATAGATGATAGATAGATAGATAGATAGATGATAGATAGATAGATAGATAGATAGATAGATAGATAGATAGATAGATAGATAGATAGATAGATAGATAGATAGATAGATAGATAGAGTGTGATCCTGGTTAATAATTTCAACATAAGTCAAGATGGCTAGGTATCATTAATAAGTTATCATGCTTCCTGGATCACCTTTTGAATTATTAATATTACATTGGTATTATGCCTGCTGTCAACAAATGAATTTCTCAGTGTTTTTTTTAAATCCAGATTTATTGAAAGGGGGAAATATTATCCAGCATGGAAACCTTTCTCAGGCTCTGAACACACAATTGCACTTACTCCTCAGAGAATGCATAGGAACGAAGAGGCAGAGACTGTTGTTACAGTGCTTATATTTTGAAAAAGGAAGACGTGGGACAGCCATCTACAAATCCGTGGCTGGATACAAAACATTACGGTCAACGTACCTATTACGGATAAGTCTCACTGTGTTTGGTATGATTTTTTTCACAAGAATTTATGCATACAATTGGCATTTTAGTCATGCTGAGCATAACGAAGAGAAACATCCATAAATTTACCATCGGTATGCATCTGATACAGAAGTTCTGTTTCCCACAATTTTGTGTGTGTTTGGCTGCCACACTAGTGGTGAGTTCCTACTGGTTCAGACCGCTTCTACTACCGGTAGTAGTTTGCTGGCCTGGGTTGCTGGAACCGGCAGCGACTAAGGCTGGCCACACCCCCGAACTGGTTCTCCCGGTGGCACCATCTTGTCTTTGGCTTTTGTGCATCAAGCATGTGCAGCATGCCCACGAGCGAACCAGCAGTAGTGACTGACGGAACCCACACCTGTGCCACACCACTGACAAAGAGAAAAGATTGAATCTATAAGAGGAGATTGGTCAGCTATTTATCCGGAATGGTATAGAGCAGGGGTATCAAATGCAATTTGATACCCCTGCTCTATACCATTCCAGATAAATAGAGCCGAGGTGGCGCAGTGGTTAGGGTGCAGTACTGCAGGCCACTTCAGCTGACTGTTATCTGCAGTTCGGCGGTTCAAATCTCACCGGCTCAGGGTTGACTCAGCCTTCCATCCTTCCGAGGTGGGTGAAATGAGGACCCAGATTGTGGGGGCGATATGCTGACTCTGTAAACCGCTTAGAGAGGGCTGAAAGCCCTATGAAGCGGTATATAAGTCTAACTGCTATTGCTATTGCTAATTTCACTGAGGGCCGCATCAGGGTTGTGTTTGACCTTAGGGGCTGGAGTGGGCGTGGCCAGGGTAGGCGTGGCCAGCTCAACGTCACTCATCAGGGGTGCTTGTGGTGGGCGGAGTGCTCTGCCAGAGAAAACAAGCTCCTGAGCTCCGTTTTCGGCTGCAACAGCCTCCTGCAACCTCTCCAGTGAAAACAGAGCTTGGGAGGGTCACATGTGGCACCACTGGGCAGTCCTTCACTGTTTCCAGGGAGATCCCGCAGGCCAGATCTAAACACCCCGTGGGCCGGATCCAGCCCCTGGCCCTTGAGTTTGACACCCCTGGTATAGAGTCTCCTACTTGAGCAGGAAGTTGGACTAGAAGACCTCCGAGGTCCTTTCCTCCTCTGTTATTCTCTAATAATTGGTCTTTGGTTGACCGATTAGGGTTACTGTACATTGACTACAAAAATCCAGATGACCACTAGATGGCAAAATAACAGGTATCCTGTAGAGCTGAGGTGGCGCAGTGGTTAGAGTGCAGCACTGCAGGCTACTTCAGCTGACTGCAGTTCTGCAGTTCGGCTGTTCAAATCCCACCAGGCTCAGGGTTGACTCATCCTTCCATCCTTCCGAGGTGGATAAAATGAGAACCCGGATTGTTGTTGGGGGCGATATGCTGACTCTGTAAACCGCTTAGAGAGGGCTGAAAGCCCTATGAAGCGGTATATAAGTCTAACTGCTATTGCTATCTCTTTGGACTCTTTGATGTGCTGTCCAGAGTCACTTTTTGTCAGATGGCCATAAAACAATTAATAAATAAAAATAAATAAATATAATCTGTTGTTGTTTTTTCTTGTAACTAAGGTACGGTAGCCCTGCTTTAATTTTACTCAGAGGGAACATCACTCTCCCCATTCGCCAAACCCATGAGCTGTAAATCAACAGGGTCATTTTTTAGCCAAGGAAGAACCGCAAACCAATTAGAAATTATATTGCTGGTCAACCCACATCTAATTTAAGTTTCTGCATTTCGGATGCTTTATTTTTACCATTTGAAGAAGAAAAAACGGCAGCTTCTCATAGCGTATAATCATGTTTATTTAAGGGCGACATACCTCTCTGCGTGTCGGAAGGGGGTGAACAGTTAGCAGGCAAATTGCTGTTGGCGAATTCGTGTACATGAAACTTGGAGAGAGGTCAGTGAAGGTAATTCGGTAGGATCCCCTCTAGATAAGAGGGAGACATTGAATCTGACTTAGATTGGGGGTGGGGGGGGGGAAGGAAGTGAAGATCTCCTGATTTCGTATAAAATAGGTTCTCAACTTGCATTCGTGCCTTTAGGCTGAAGGATAATATATCATCACTCCCGCCTTGCCACTTTTTCTTTGGGGGGGACATAATATTCTTTCCTTCCCCAGGGAAATTCCCTAGAAACCTTAGAAGCAGTTCAAGATATTCTGGTGCGCTGGGGGGGGGGGGAGTTCACCCTTTCTCCTTGCCTGCACTTCCTGCTCCAATTGATAATCTTTCTGACAGTTGGGTCTCATTTCACCCACACAGACAATCCTTCTTCCTACCTGAAGACATCGAGATGGCTGTGAGGAACAGCACAACAGGCTGCACAGCTTCCACAATATTGTCTTCAGCCCCTACATTAGTGTCTCCTGTCTGAGACATTTTGCCTACATACAGGACTGGAGTGGCGCAGTGGTTAAAAGCAGCACTGCAGGCTACTGCTAGATCAGCAGGTCAGCGGTTCAAATCTCACCGGCTCAGGGTTGACTCAGCCTTCCATCCTTCCGAGGTGGGTAAAATGAGGACCCAGATTGTTGGGGGCAATATGCTGACTCTCTGTAAACCGCTTAGAGAGGCCTGAAAGGCCTATGAAGCGGTATATAAGTCTACTGCTATATAAGTCTACTGCTATTTCCTCCTAGTAAACCGCTGTCCATATTTTTACTCTTTTGGGTGGCTGTCTTGACCAGACCTTGTTTAAGTTTAAGTTTAAGTTTTATTTTATTTATATGACGCCCTATTCCCTAAAAGGGACTCAGCAATAGCAATAGCAGTTAGACTTATATACCGCTTCATAGGGCTTTCAGCCCTCTCTAAGTGGTTTACAGAGTCAGCATATCGCCCCCACAGTCTGGGTCCTCATTTTACCCACCTCGGAAGGATGGAAGGCTGAGTCAACCTTGAGCCGGTGAGATTTGAACCGCCAAACTGCAGCTTAGCAGTCAGCTGAAGTGGCTGCAGTACAGCACTCTAACCACTGCGCCACCTCGGACTCAGGGCGGCGAACAACTTAAACGGGAAGGGGAAACATACAAGTACGAAATAAACATATTAAAATGACCAACAACCACATCTGTCGAGAGGGGAAGGGAGCTCATCAACCCCAGGCCTGTCGACACAGACAGGTTTTAACGGCTTTTCAGAAAGCAGGGAGAGAGGTGAGGGTCCGAATCTCCGCGGGGAGTTCGTTCCAAAGGGCCGGAGCTGCAACAGAGAAGGCCCTCCCCCGGGTCGTAGCCAGATGGCATTGGCTGGTGGACGGAACCCGGAGGAGGCCGGCCCTGTGCGATCTAATGGGTCTTTGGGAGGTAATTGGCAGCGGGCGATCTCTCAAGTACCCAGGTCCAATACCATGAAGGGCTTTATAAGTAATAACTAGCACCTTGAAGTGTATCCGGAGACCGATTGGAAGCCAGTGCAGCTTGTGATCCCCTTGCCAGAGGTGGATTCCTACCAGTTCAGGCCGGTTTGGCCAACCCGGGTGTAACTTGGCGGCCTGGGTCGCTGGAACCGACAGTGACCCAGGCCTGCCACGCCCCTGAACCTGTTCTCCTTAGCAGTAGACTTATATACCGCTTCATAGGCCTTTCAGGCCTCTCTAAGCGGTTTACAGAGAGTCAGCATATTGCCCCCAACAATCTGGGTCCTCATTTTACCCACCTCGGAAGGATGGAAGGCTGAGTCAACCCTGAGCCGGTGAGATTTGAACCGCTGACCTGCTGATCTAGCAGTAGCCTGCAGTGCTGCATTTAACCACTGCGCCACCTTGGCTCCTATGGCGGCGCCATCTCGATTTTTGGTTCTACGCATGCGCAGAACAATTTTCACTGCAGAAATATAATTCCCCCCCCTTTTTTAACGTTTTGCACATGCACAGACCTTTTTAGTTGCAAATGTGCACATGCACAGAGCAAAATGTTTTGTGTGCCGAACCGGCAGTAATGCCAGCGGCAACCCATCCCTTGCCCCTTGCCCAAAGTAAATGTGAATGGACAGGGAAAACTAAGGAAGGGAGGAGCGCTTAGCATACAACTGATAGGTGTACTTGAAACTGTTGGTATTGCTTAGTAATATTTTGCCAAATGGATAAGCAGCTAGGTATCTTTTGATTCGTTCTCCGCACCATGTACTGTATTTTTCAGTGTATAAGATGCCCCAAGATTTTGAAGAGGTAAACTTAAAAAAAAAAAAAAAACGGTTAGAAGAGTTTCCACCAGTGGACCCGGAAAGCAGGCCACACCTACAGAAGAGGTTCCAAAAATTTTTTGAAACCCACCACTGGTCCTTGGATATGATTATTCTACACTATCATGCTCATATTTATGAAACTCAGTGCCTCTGTGAAAGGTAAGGATGACTACTGCGTTTGTGGTGCAATCAGAACATTGCGTGTGTTGAAGTTGTTTTAACGCAAACCAAAGATGCCTTTTCAAAAACAAGTTTACATCATATTCTTATGCATGCCAGTGCTGTGTGTGAGGTCATTTAAGGTGGTTCTGACAAGTGTCGTCGGCATCTTCATATCCGGTCACATGGGCGGCAAGCCACTCCCATTGGGTCACATGGGCGGCAAGCCACTCCCATCGGGTCACATGGGCGGCAAGCCACTCCCATCCGGTCACATGGGC
>NW_028261395.1:6691636-6811636 GCF_051295495.1 Thamnophis sirtalis | reverse complement strand
TTATTGCCATTTCCTCTGGGTATATTTCCATTTTTTTTCAATTTTGAGCATAAACAATTCTAGCCACTGTTATTACACGTAGCATTAAATATTGAGTTTTTAAAATTATATTTCCCTGGTAACATGCCTAATAAAAAATAGCCCTGGCTTTAAATCTCTCTTTGTTGTTTTACCATTTCCTCTAGCCTCTTTTTTCCTTGTCCAATATTTTTTTTGCCGATGGACAGGTTCACCACATATGGTAGTATGTTCCCTGTGTCTGTTTGCATTTGCAACATTCTGATGACCGGTTGCAAAGCTGAAACTGTAAAACGAAGGAAACTGTTATCATAAAAACACTTTCTAAAAAAAAGAATTCTCAATCACCCAAGTCCCTCGTGTTCCCTGGCAGCTAAAAACTTGAGAAGAATTTCACCATGCAGTCTATGTTTATATGGAAAGAGAGATTCACATTGTACAATGGTTTGAATACATACATGCTAGCAATACATATTTTCGGCTAAGATTAGGATTGAAAACTATGTCTTAAAAAAAGTGATATAACCTAGGGCTATTTTAACTTTTAACTTGACTTTTGTAGACTTGGAAGTTCAGATTGTAGCCCATTTTATCTCATTCCCTTTGAACTATGTGCATTTTGTTATCGTTCCTTTGCCAAAATCATCTGCTATATAGAAATATTAGGAGAGGCTATCTATTTATCTTACGGAAAGCAGAAGGACACAGGTGCAGCATTTGTATTATGCATCGCTTGTAAGACATTTTAATTAAATGTCATTAAAATCCTGGTTGAAAGTAAAAGAAGTACAAAAGATAAAAAGTGCCAACATTGTGGGCACGGACTACAGTATGTTACAGTACTAAATAACTAAACCATATTTCTACAAATAAAAACGATAAAAACTTAAAACTTCCATTTCACTCTCATATGTTTCCAGCTTCTGTCTTACGTTGTAAATCACCTGTGATTCTGAACTCTGGATTAAGAATTTCATCTGAATTAATTGTAGAAATACAATTTAAGAGCCGAGGTGGCGCAGTGGTTAAAATGCAGCACTGCAGGCTACTTCAGCTGACTGCAGTTCTGCAGTTCGGCTGTTCAAATCTCACCGGCTCAGGGTTGACTCAGCCTTCCATCCTTCCGAGGTGGGTAAAATGAGGGCCCGGATTGTTGTTGGGGGCGATATGCTGACTCTGTAAACCGCTTAGAGAGGGCTGAAAGCCCTATGAAGCGGTATATAAGTCTAACTGCTATTGCTAAGGGCAGCTTGCCCTTCCTACTACAGATATTCCTCGACTTACGACCCTAAATGAACCCAGAATTATGGTCATTAGTCATGACAGTTGTTAAGCAGATTGCCACAAGACCTATCTGAAGTCCTTTTTTGTGTGACTGGCCTTAAGCAAATTGCTACTGTCTTAAAACAAACACCATGGTTATTAAACAAGTCCACAATGAGCATTTGCCCCCTCAGAAACGGGAAGTAAGTATGCTTTGCCATTGGAAATCAAATCTTTGGACTTGTGACCTGCTGTGTGTGCATCTCCCTTCTCAAAAGGAATCAGGCTTTAGTTACAGAGCCCTCTAGCCAAATTAGAAAAAACAAAGCAAGCAGCTTAAGCAGGTGGCTTACCTCTTTCTCTTTTTTCCCTGTTGTTTAATCATTATAGCTTCCCTTCTATCAAGAAATTAACTGGTTTCCCCCCCCCCCCTTTTACAGAATAACCTTTGAGACTTCTATCCAGTTACTTAATGGGTTCAGAAAAGGAAGTTTGAAGATGATTAAACTTTAATGCTCAGGACTCTACTCTCCATGTGCATTTTGCAATCAAGGACACGCAGGATGGGAAAACATTCTGAATAAATCTGCATGCCAGATCAGTTTGCATGCCTCCAAGTCCTCTCTATATATCAATGACGACGGTCCGCTGATTTTAATAGGTCTTATTTTTAAGCAATTTGTATGCAATACAATTAATCAGTAGCAGTGCCCCGAGAAACTATGACTAAGAAGCTTGCCTTTAAAGGTTTCAAAGGATTCTTATGCCTAGAAAACTTTTAACAAAATGTGAGAGTGTGCATACTATATTGTGAAAATAGATTGAGTTTGAGTAATTTATTTATATGCCGCCCTTTTCCCTGGGGGGACTCAGGGCGGCTTACAACTCGAAAAGGGAGGGAAACAAACAATTAACACATAAGACAGTACATCATTAAAAGCACAACATTCATACCATTTGGGTGGGTTACAGTCTTTAATCCCAGGCCTGACGGGATAGCCAGATTTTAAGGGCTGTGCGGAAGGTCTGGAGGGTGGTGAGGGTACGAATCTCCACGGGGAGATCGTTCCATAGGGTCGGAGCTGCCACCGAGAAGGCTCTCCTCCACGTAGTTGCCAGTCGACATTGACCGGCAGATGGGACTCGGAGGAGGCCTAATCTATGGGATCTAATTGGTCGGGTGGAGGTAATTGGCAGTAGGCAGTAGATCCATCCCAAGAGGAAAAGGCAGTGGAAGAAGGCAGTATTGCATTTCAAACATGGTCGGATTAGCCCACAGGATGAACGCACCATTGATGTTCTCACGAACTAAAGCTGTCAAATATCTGAAGACCAAAACGTGGCATTAGCATTTATGCCTCTATAGCTACTTATTAGTTGTCCAGATACTTCAGGGGTGGGTTCCTACTAGTTCGCACTTATTCGGTAGAACCGGTTCGTCAAATCTACCGAACCGGTTAGAAGAGGTTCCACCAGTGGACCCGGAAAGCAGGACACACCTACAGAAGAGGTTCCAAAAATGTTTGAAACCCACCATTGGTGGGTCTGTAATGTCCTGCAATTATCTACGCATTAATAATGATCTAGTAATATTTCCTTATACACTTTAGGGACCTTTCCTTACATAATTGGTGTTTTCTTTCATACTTTTGGATTTCTAATTTCTGTTTCCGTTAGTTGGCAATTGCTAAAACCAATCCCACGTGAAAAAGTATTCAAGGCCTTCTTGGTTTTAATTGTCAATTTATTTATTCCTGCACATTGTAATATTTATTCATTTACGTGACTGTTTTTCCACTGTTGTGCAAACACAATTCCAGCAGCTGCTAACATGTGTAAAATTAAATATATATTATACTCCCTTTCAAATAGCCAACAAAATATTTCTGGTTTTAATTCCATATCTTGCTTTACGATTGCTTCTAACCACTAACTTCTGAATAGTTACTTGGACCGAGCTAAGTACTAATTCATAATTTCATATCCAGTCACATGGGCAGCAAGCCACTCCCATCCGGTCACATGGGTGGAAAGCCACTCCCACAAAGGAGGCCACACCCACAGAGTAGGTTCCAACAATTTTTGAAACCCACCACTGAGATACTTGCACCCTAGACTCCCTAACTCAAGTCTTAGAGGTTTTCCCTAACTAGCCAAGGTTGCACTCTTCAGTGGAAAGACTGGATGGAGAGAAAGGAATGATAGAGCCATGGTGGCGCAGTGGTTAGAATGTATTTTATTTGGTATTTGGTATTTAAGTTTATTTATATGCCGCCCTTTTCCCTGGGGAGACTCAGGGCGGCTTACAACTTAAAAAAAGGGGGGGGGGACAAACTTTTACCATATAGAACAAACATCATTAAAACACAACATTCATACCATTCAGGCGGGTTGCAATCTTTAGCCCCAGGCCTGACAGGAAAGCCAGTTTTTAAGGGCTGTGCGGAAGGTCTGGAGGGTGGTGAGGGTACGGATCTCCACGGGGAGATCGTTCCATAGGGTCGGAGCTGCCACCGAGAAGGCTCTCCTCCGCGTGGTTGCCAGTCGACATTGACCGGCGGATGGAACTCGGAGGAGGCCTAATCTATGGGATCTAATTGGTCGAATGGAGGTGATTGGCAGTAGGTGGTCTCTCAGTAGTAGTATCGCAGGGTAATTCTGCTGACCGTAGGCGGTCTCTCAGTATGTAGTATCGCAGGGTAATTCTGCCGACCGCCAGCAGTTCGATTCTCATCGGCTCAAAGCTGACTCATCCTTCCATCCTTCTGGGATCAGTAAAATGAGGACCTAGATCGCTCAATGAACCTTTGCGGCACCAAGTGCCAAAACGAGAGCGCACATGGGAACCACCAGAAATCAAAAGACCAGCTCCCTAGCGCATACGTGCAGGAGAACCAGAAACCGGAAGACCAGTTCCCTGGAGCGCAAGCACACGCCGAGAAGCCATTTCCGGCATGCTGGTCACCTGGCCTTCTGGTTTATGGCATGCATGTGAGCGTGAAGACCAGCTGCGCACATGCTCTTCCCATTTCTGGCACTCCTGCATGCATGAAGACCAGCTGGCCAGCGCGCATGTACATGCTGAAACCTAGGAGAGCAACAGGCGACAGCTGGCATGCCTGGAGAGATGGTTCTGCATGCCACAGGTTCTCTATCATCGGCTTAGATTGTTGGGGGCAATAGGTTGACTCTGTAAACCACTTAAAGAGGGTTGTGAACAGGGGTGGGTTTCTCGCCCCGTTCCAACCGGATCGGTTGGAACGAGGCCGGCGGCGTCCTCACGCACGCACGCGGCGCGCGCGTGCATATTAGCGTCTGCGCGATGCTCCAGCTGCTCCTGGAGGATCGCGCAGGCGTTCTGCGCATGCGTGGAAAGCGCGAAATTCAAAAAAAACGGGTAAGGAGCGGGCGCGGGTGTGCGGGCGCGCGCGGGCACGGGGGGGGGGGCTTTGCCGTTCCCGGAAGTTACTTACTTCCGGGTTCGGCGACCAACCGGATCGCAGGGACCGGTGCGAACCGGTTGAAACCCAGCCCTGGTTGTGAAGCAGTTTATAAGACTAAGTGATATTGCTATCTCCGGTCTTTGCAGAAATGAAGGTACAAGACAAGACATTCCTCCATTTTTTCTTTTTTGAGACAAAGTGGCTCATTCCTAGCTTTTTTATTGAAGTCCGTTACGCCACAATTAGGACCAGAATTTTCATTTGCTAGGCCGGTTGGTTGTTAAGCGAGCTACATCTGATTTCGCAATCTTTTTTTGCCACGGTTGGTAAGTGAATCACATTTCTCTCATTGACTATGCCTGTTGGAAGTCACCTGGGAAGGTCACACATGGTGATCACATGAACCCAGGATGCTGCCACCACCACAAACACATCCTGGTTGCCAATCACCTGGATTTTAAGCGTGGGAATTTTGGGGATGCTGTGGCGGGGGTTAAGTTGCAAGGACCAAGTTGTCGATAACCTTTTTCAATGTAGCTTTGAACAAGTAGCTGTAAGCTGAGGACGACCCAAGAGCCGAGGTGGCGCAGTGGTTAGGGTGCAGTACTGCAGGCCACTTCAGCTGACTGTTATCTGCAGTTCAGCGGTTCAAATCTCACCGGCTCAAGGTTGACTCAGCCTTCCATCCTTCCGAGGTGGGTGAAATGAGGACCCAGACTGTGGGGGCGATATGCTGACTCTGTAAACCGCTTAGAGAGGGCTGAAAGCCCTATGAAGTGGTATATAAGTCTAACTGCTATTGCTATTGCTATTTTGTGACTTCTAAAGAGAGATCAAAGAAACCATTATTCAAGAAACGGACTTAAGGATTTACCGTAAATTCAACTTTTGGAACAGTGATTGCTATTTGTCGGGGTGGAGGAACAAATTCCTATTAAAACAATTGAAAAAAAATGTGTATTTTAGGGTACTTTATAATAGCAATAGCAAGAGCAATAGCAGTTAGACTTATATACCGCTTCCTAGGGCTTTCAGCCCTCTCTAAGCGGTTTACAGAGTCAGCATATTGCCCCCAACAACAATCCGGGTCCTCATTTTACCCACCTCGGAAGGATGGAAGGCTGAGTCAACCTTGAGCCAGTGAGATTTGAACAGCCGAACTGCAGAACTGCAGTCAGCTGAAGTAGCTTGCAGTGCTGCATTTAACGACTGCTCCACTTCGGCTCTTAATGGAACATTGCATAGCTAGCTTCAGAGGATATGGAAAATAATGGTCTCACTTTGACTTAATGTTTGCGGAAGCAAATATTCTGGTTAACAGCCAGAATTCCATATTCACATGATGCATATATTAACCTAATCAGATATTAAATATTACATAATCACAATTTAATAACACTTCTAATATAGTCTTACTCTCAAAAAAGGGCACATCGCATTCTGGATCTCAACATCGCACAACCGTTGCCGGAGTTCCTTGAGAAAATAGTTGGGTTGCATCCGGAAACACAAATGAGTTACTTAGGAGGAAATTCATCGCAACTTTGAAGTAATTTCAAATTTTCAAAATGCTTGTGATCTTGGTACATATTATTTTTGAAGCTCATTTTATTTACATTCGTTAGATAAAACGCCTTAGAGATCTTATAGTTAATGTGCGGAGTAAATACAACGCTATTATTATGGGTAGTTTTGATGTTTTACCTTTCTTTTATCAAAGCTGCCTTTTAAGAGCTAACTTTATGGATCTAAATAATAAAAAGGTACCCCACCCACCCACCAGAGTCATGTAGAAAAGCCAAATTCCTTAAAATATGGAAAAGGACATAATAGGTGTTATAAAATTATTATTTTTTTAAAAACCCTTCAACTCTCCACAAAGCATCCAAAACACAAAACATTTTAGAAATGGTAAAATAACTCATCTTACCATGGCAGACCACGTGGGGAAAAGCCCAAATGTAATTAAATAAGTTACTTGGAATCCCAGCAAAATATTTTTCTTAGCTTTGTCAAGAATGTGCAGCAAAAAGGAAGTTCAAATGTCGACTGAGAATCAGAATAAAATAAACATCTCTTTCTTACAAATAACATTCAACCATCGGAACGATTGCACTGGTGGTCACGGCAGATGAATTGAACACACTTGAACCCCACATCCCCTGCTTAACAAGCCCAAAGAAGCAATATAGGAAATAAGTCAAGAGATTTTTGCTTCTGGGGCCCTCTGCAAGATAAAAGATAAAAGGCTGGATTTTCTGATCTTAGCTAGTTAAAGCTGCAGGGTGAGGTCTGGTGCCAAAATGGGAGGGAAAGCCACTGTAGCACACAGAAACATAAGAACACCAGTGGAGTACAAGGATCACCTGTTCGAGACACAAATTCAAGCTTTGATTAGGTCTCTTTGGGATTATAGTCGTATTTTATTTTCCTGCCTGTTTTCATTTCCTGTTTAAAGTACAACTTAGCAATAGCAATAGCAGTTAGACTTATATACCGCTTCATAGGGCTTTCAGCCCTCTCTAAGCGGTTTACAGAGTCAGCATATCGCCCCCACAATCTGGGTCCTCATTTCACCCACCTCGGAAGGATGGAAGGCTGAGTCAACCTTGAGCCGGTGAGATTTGAACCGCTGAACTGCTGAACTAGCAGTCAGCTGACGTGGTCTGCAGTACTGCACTGTACCCATTGCGCCACCTGCGCAGCATTGGGGACAAGAAGCGCGGTGTGTCACTGGGTGAGACTTTGCCTTTCAGATCCAATAAGACTTGTAAACACCCCGAATTGGTTGAGCCTTTCATCTTGGTGCTTCTTGCTATGGTTTCTTTTTAAGATTGGGGGGACAAACAACAGGTTTCAAACAGATTTCTTATTAAAAACGGAAATATGGGGGGTAGTAGTAGTAGTAGTAGTAGTAGTAGTAGTAGTAGTAGTAGTAGTAAAAAAAAAGCATGTGATATAATCTTATTTCAAGAAAGGGTGAAGAAGGATGAAAAAGAAAAGGATAGAGGTAGCTAACTAACCAGGGGGAATTTCATTCAAGAGCATTCTCAAACAGCACAATTTGTGAGAACTACTTATGAAATGGCCATACAATATTGCACTAAACCAAAATCTTAATGCGCTTCGTTCTAGCATTGAAGGCACGAGGCTAGAAAGCGGGAGACTATGAGTTCAAATCCCAGCTTAGCCATGAAAGCCACCTAGAGTAGTCCCATGGCTAAATTGAAAACACATTTAATAAACAATAAATAATGAATGAGCAAATGTATGAAGAAATGAATGCTGTTCCTAAGGGCTTGAATGGACTGCGTTTTACTCATTCTTTTCAGATTACCTTTTACGGAATACTTTTTTAAAAATTGTGTCTCCATATTATTATTATTTTTTTGCTCTCTCTCTCTCTCTCTCTCTCTCTCTCTCTCTCTCTCTCTCTCTCTCTCTCTCTCTCTCTATATATATATATATATATATATATATATATATATATATATATATATATATATATATATACACACACACACACACACATATATATAATTTATTTATTGATCAGCACCCTTTATTTATTTATCAGCACAAATACAACATATGTATATGTGTGTGTGTGTGTGTGTGTGTGTCCTGATAAGGAGTCGAGCTTTGTAGCTCAATGGTTAACACATCTGCCTAAGAGGCAATAGAGCACAGGTTCGATTCCCAACAAGGGTGTGGCTAGCTGATGAGAGCTAAATAGCTTGAAATAGATCTATACTAGTCTCCCTTTATTTATTTATCAGCATAAATATAACATATATATATATGCATAACATATATACATAACATACATAACATATATATATATATATATAGTCACAACCCCTGGTAAGCCCCAATTATGGGAGGAAGCTAACAGCTTCCATTAGCTGTCAATCGGCTCGTCACAAGAGTCCATCACCCAATATTTTTACTGTTGCCTTTGTTATATTTGTTTTTTTTATTTGTGCTGATAAATAAATAAAGGGAGACTAGTATAGATCTATTTCAAGCTATTTAGCTCTCATCAGCTAGCCATACCCTTACTGGGATTAGAACCTGTGCTGTATTGCATATTAGGCAGTTATATTAGCCACTAGGCCACAGGCTCTCTTCCTTTATCATATATATATATATATGCTGATAAATAAATAAAGGGAGACTAGTATAGATCTATTTCAAGCTATTTAGCTCTCATCAGCTAGCCATACCCTTACTGGGATTCGAAGGGTATGGCTAGCTGATGAGAGCTAAATAGCTTGAAATAGATCGATACTAGTCTCCCTTTATTTATTTATCAGCACAAATACAACACAAATGTAACAAAAGGCAACAGTAAAAATATTGGGCTTTCTGTCTGGATGGACTCTTGTGACGAGCCGATGGACAGAGAATGGAAGCAGTTATCTTCCTCCCATAATTGGGGCATACCAGGGGTTGTGACACTAGATAGATAGATAGATAAATAGATAGATAGATAGATAGATAGATAGATAGATAGATAGATAGATAGATAGATAGATGATTGATAGATAGATAGATAGATAGATAGATAGATAGATAGATAGATAGATAGATAGATAGATAGATAGAATTTCTAGATAAAATGTCACTATGAAACTCTGAACTCAAGTTGTTGAATGGGAGGAAGACATACTTCCTAGTATGCTAGAGCATGGGCCCTTTAAACAAATAAACATTCTGTGGTCAATTAAAATAGAAATAATAGGTTTTCAAAGTAATAAAATATATTTAAGGTATCTCAATCAATAAGACACCAGCAAACCGACCTTGACTCCAGTTGAGCAACAATGTTATTTTTTTTTCTTGAAAATTAAGACAGGTAGGAGGAATATCTGTTTAAGAAAAATCCCATCGAAGAAGATCTATATTTTCTTCCCATGAAAAAAAAAAACAGCCCTGGAGTCTGCAGCATTTTTGGTATTCTGAAATTATCAGATAAAATTAATACTTCCCAGTCGAGACAAGATACCTGACTACTTATATAACCAGAGGTGGGTTCCTACCAGTTCGCACCTATTCGGTAGAACCGGTTCGTCAAATCCACCGAACCGGTTAGAAGAAGTTCCACCAGTGGACCCGGAAAGCAGGCCACACCTACAGAAGAGGTTCCAAAATTTTTTGAAACCCACCACTGGTCCTTGGATATGATGATTCTACACTATCATGCTCCTATTTATAAAACTCAGGGCCTCTGTGAAAGGTAAGGATGACGACTGCGTTTGTGGTGCAATCAGAACATTGCGTGTGTTGAAGTTGTTTTAACGCAAACCAAAGATGCCTTTTAAAAAACAAGTTGACATCCTATTCTTATGCATGCAGGTAATTTAAGATGGCTCTGACAAGTGTCGTCGGCATTGTCATATCCGGTCACATGGGCGGCAAGCCACTCCCATCCGGTCACATGGGTGGCAAGCCACTCCCACAAAGGAGGCCACACCCACAGAGTAGGTTCGAACAATTTTAGAAACCCACCACTGTATATAACATACACACTCCCTCTACTCAAACACCTATTTTACTCTTCAGAAGAAATGGACTTTATGGACTGCATTTTTAGGAAGTAAGAACTGCCTCTCCTAGCTTGAAAACCATTGTATATAGAAAAGAATATATGTAGCTCAGAACTGAATTGTGGAGCCTCTAATTCCCTCTGAGCTTGGTTGGCTGTTTGTAGGCATTTTATTACCTAACTAGCTATCATCATCAGTGCTAGGGAGTGCGGGGTAATAAGTATGGAGTGTAAGGAGTTATTCCCAACTTTACTGGTGATGTAATAAAATGTCTGTAAGCAAATAGTCAAGCGCAGAGAGCCTCAAGAAGTATTGCGTGTGGCACTCACCGCAGTACTAACTTCTGTACTGTTTTGACTGGCAACAGAATTTAGTTCCACCGATGTGCTTGTTGGATGTGGAAGTTCAAATTTGAAGGAAATAAGTGCAGTTTGAAACAGGATGCAAGGGAACTAAAGTCACGTGAGACGGAGTGCTTTAAGTCTTTACAAGCTATTATACCGGCTGTTCTCATAAAAATTATAACTGCCTTCAAAAAGAAGCCACAGCTGGAAGAAAACCCACACCAATCTGCCAATATGGTTTCCATAACAAGCAGAACTTTACATAGGATGACACAATGGGGGAGAAAAAAAAAGAAGTAAAGAAATGGAAATGGAAAAACTCACAGGAATAACGATTGCGGTGGTTTCAAGCTTGTTCATGCAACGTTTGTTTTAACATTTGTCAACAAGTTATAGCCGTGTAAGACATATCCAAATTAAAGGGATCATTTTAAGCCACGCCAAAAGCACGGGGTAATAATAATAATTCAGATATTTTACTGAATTGAACAGCCCAGTTCTGTGGGGATGTTTAAAGTTATTGGCTGGCTTTATTTATAATGTTGTCATAATATTGCTTGTTTTGGTGGGGTGGTAATATGACGCATGAACCCAGATGTTGCAGCTTAACTGCTTAGCTGAACAAACCAGGTTAAAATTGTCCTGGCCTAAGGTCAGGCATGCATACAACCATTCCTCTTGACAATTATATCTTCGTGTAGAGATTTGCACTGCAAAAGTCCAATAGGACTTACTTCAGAGTAATCATACGCAAGCCAAAAGAGGAATATACTCCTTTTCAATTATTTAAATGCTACTTCCGGTGATCTATGTCATTAAAAAAAACAACTTGATCAGGTTCTTTCGAGAAAAATATGGATAGAAACTAACCAAGGAGAGTAGCAATCTAGAACTAAGGAGAAATTTCCCAATGGTGAGATCAATCAACCAATGGAACAACTTGCCTTCAGATATTGCGGATATTCCCTCACTGGAGGCTTTCAAAAAGAGAATAATTCATCTGAAATGGTTTAGGGTTTCTTGCTCAAGCAGGGTGTTGGAGTAGAAGACCTCTAAGGTCCTTCCAACTCAAGAGCCGTAGTGACACAGTGATTGGAATGCAATTCTGCAGGCTACATCTGCTGACTGCCAGCTGCCAGCAGTTTGCCAGTTTGATTCTCACTGGATTCAGGTTGACTCAGCTTTCTATCCTTCCGAGGTTGGTAAAATGAGGACCCAGATAGTTGGGGGCAAGAAGCTGACATTTGAAAACCACTCTGAAGGTTGTAAAGTGTGATGTTCCCGTGGTTCGTCCATGAGGCCAATGTGGAGAAAAGACACGGACACGATCTTTCTCGGGATGGAGCGACCCAGATTGGGGGTCTGAGAGCCCCTTTTATTGAGATCGGACAAAGGCAGGAGGAGCAATCAGCAATCAGCATGTGATTAAAGACAGCCTGTAAAACTACAATTTCTAATCTACTGCTCAGGGAAGTTTTGCCTATATATGGTCAAATCCTGGAGTCGTTGGGTAAGGCACATCTAGAGTGAACCTCAGGATGTTATGTTATTCACTATCAGGATATTAGGATGTTATGGAATACTATAAGGATGTTAAGTTCTTTAGGAGTTTGTTTCTTCCTATGGGGTTCAGTGTGGCCGCGCATGCCCCGTTATGCACTGGGCCATGGGTGACCCACACCTACACAAAGAATTATGTTACAACAGTAAAGCAGTGTGAAGTGGCGTATAAGTCTAAGTGATGTATGGTATGTGGTATTATTATTCTATGTTCTAGCTGTTATCATATTGAACATCATATTGAAATGTTGAGCTCAGTTATAGTCATAGGTCCTGGACTTATCACCATAACCGAGCTCAAAATTTCCATTGCTAAGCTGCTGTTGAGTTTTGCTCCATTTATCAATCTTTCTTGTCATAGCTGTTAAGTGAATCCCTAAAATTGTTAAGTTAGCCAGACGGTTTTTAATGGTCCCAGGCTGATGTTGCTTGACCCCAGGAGTCTGCAACCATAATAAATACATACCAGTTTCCAATCATCTGAATTTTGATCACGAGACCATGGGGATGCGGCAACGGCTGCGTGAAAAATGGTCATGTCACGTTTTTTTCAGTGCCATTGTAACTGCTAACGGTCCCTGAGCAAATGGATGTTAAGTCGAGACTACCTGTATTAAACGCTTATTTTCGGATATAATTCTCAAATGAGTACATCAAGGAATACTTAATATAGGTGTAACATTTCTATAGTTGCGTGGATTAAAGATGCTTTATCTTTAAGAGCCATGGTGGCGCAGTGGTTAGAATGTAGTATTGCAGGCTAATTCTGCCGACTATCCGCAGTTCGATTCTGACCGGCTCAAAGTTGACTCAGCCTTCCATCCTTCCGAGGTCGATAAAAGGAGGACCCAGATTGTTGGGGGCAATATGTTGATTCTGTAAACCACTTACAGAGGGCTGTAAAGCACTATGAAGCGGTATTTAAGTGCTATCCCTATTTATAGATACTGAGCTTTTTTCTTCCTTTCTCCCCATTCCATTAACCCCTGATAATAAAATCCTCTGCATATAAGCCTTAGGATACCCCATGGCTATAAGAGAGACTCAGTTACCACTCTCCTAAGGAGACCCAGATCTGAAACACTGCCAGGCAAGGAGGAGGAGGAAGGATGTGGTTAGAAAAGGCATCATTTAATTGGCCACCTTCCCTCCTAAGGATCCCCTTTTGGAGGGGGGATCTGTTCTTTTTGCAACTAGCGGGTTTCCTGTTTCCTTTCCTCTGTTCTGTCTTCCTGACACCGAAGCTACAGAGACGAATGGGGATGCAACTTCCTGAGACAGACAGAGGCCTGCAAAGGGAGGAGCAATTAGGAGCTTCCCCCCCCCTTGAAATGTTTAGCTCCACTCCATTAGAAGAAGTGATAATAACTGTGTTTCCTGTGCTTTGATATCGTGCTGACAAGAGTCTGAGGAAAGCGCTCCAGCTCAGGGAATGAGATAAAAGTCAGATTGAGGAGAGAAACACACAGATCTGCTTGCGCGCACCAGTTGCCAAAGGAAACCCATCGATCATAACGATGAGGTTTTAGCCTACGTTCTTGAAAAATTGGGGGAAAGGATGGAATCAGAGGTGGGTTCCTAACAGTTCGCACCAGTTCGGTAGAACCGGTTCGTCAAATCTACCGAACCGGTTAGAAGAGGTTGCACCAGTGGACCCGGAAAGCAGGTCACACCTACAGAAGAGGTTCCGAAATTTTTTGAAACCCACCACTCACACACACACACACACACACACACACACAGACTGACACAGAGAGCGCGAGAAAAAGAAGGGAAGGAAGAAATAAATAAAGAAGAGAGAAAAAAGAAAGAAAAAGAGTGAGAGAGAGATGAAAGAAAAAAGAAAAAAGGGACAGAGAGACAAAAGGAAGGAAGGAGAGAGAGAGAGAGAGAGAGAGAGAGAGAGAGAACACATAGCCGGCAAGCCACTCCCACCAGGTCACATGGCCAGCAAGCCACTCCCACAAAGGAGGCCACACCCACAGAGTAGGTTCCCAAAAAATTTGAAACCCACCACTGGATGGAATCCATGTTGGAGAAATAGCAATAAAGCTAGCCAGCTTACATTTTTTTAAAAAACTGTAGAGTATACAGGCCGCCCCGATCTGTCGTGACTCCATGACCTGTGGTGGCACATTCGAGACCAGTTGGTGGGGATCTGTGAAATATTTCAGTTGCTGTCTTTTGGCAGAAACGGGTAGACCAGGAGTATCAAACTTGATTTCATTGAGGGCTGCATCAGAGCCGTGTTTGACCTCGAAGGGGGGGGGATGTGGAACAGGGTGAGCATGGTCAGCTCGATGTCACTCGTGCCAGGGGCCCCTGTGCTGGCCCAAGTGCTCTGCCAGCAAAAATGGGTTCCTGCCAGGGGTGGGTTTCAGGCAGTTCGCGGCGATCCCCGCGAACCGGTTGGTCGGCGAACCCAGAAGTAAGTAACTTCCGGGAACGCCGAAGGATCCACCCGCCCGCCCGCCCGCGTTTCTTACCCGGTTTTGACGAGTTCTGCGCTTCCACGCATGCGCAGAATGCATACAGTGCCTGTGCGATCCTCCAGGAGCAGCTGGAGCATCGCACAGGCGCTAGTATGCATGCGTGCACTGCGCGCGTGCACGAGGACGCCGCCGGCCCCGTTCCAACCGAACCGGTTGGAACGGGGCGAGAAACCCTGCGCTCCGTTTTCTGCTGCCACTGCCTCCTGCAACCCTTTGCCAGTGATAACGGAGCTCAGGAGGGCTTCATGCGCCACTCCGGAGCTCCATTTTCACTGACAAGAGGGTTGCAGGAGGCCGTGGCAGCTGAAAACGGAGCTCAGGGGCCCATTTTCTCTGGCAGAAGCACAGCACGCCTTCACTGTTTCCAGGGCGGCCCTACGGGCCAGATGTAAGTATCCTGTGGGCCAGATCCAGCCCCCGGGGCCTTGAGTTTTGATACCCCTGCAGACGGATAAAACATACATAACACAGTTCATAATGATCAAAGCAAAGCACAATAATGTCCTCACCCCTCCTTCTCAAGGAACACTCGTAAATTGCCCAACAATCTTAGAAAGTTTTGACAAGCATCAGAATTTGGCTGAATTTCAAGAGTTGTTTGATTTTCTAAAATGGCCTATTTAGGAGGCAGGTGAATCCCAGCTGTTTTCAGCAGCACTAAATATTGCTTTGGGGTTACTTTGACTGAAGGAGAATCTATTTTTTCTTTTTTTTAAAAAAAGAGCTTTTCTATCAGTTTGAGATTTATACCTATTTATAGTACTTAAGTTCCTATAAAAAGATACAGTACATAAATCATGTACCAGAATTGGAGAAATTATGCCAATTTATCCAAGTCCTGGAGGGGAAAAACAACTTTCTGAGAGCAAAGAGTTCCATATAAAATTATTTTCATATACAGGCCAGTAGATATCACTAATCGGTCACTTGTCACAATGAAGGCAAAATCAGTGAAATAACCTTCAAAAGTAAACTTTCTTTACAGCAGGTTAAATGCAACACGTTACAATGCTCAGGATTGGCATCCATGCGTGGTTATCAGCCGACCCGTGAAATCTGTTTCATTTTTCATAGAAGCTTAGCTTGTTCTAACTTTAATGCTAAGTCTTCAGATTGCAGACCAATAGCTTTTTATCTGTAAAGGAGTATCTATGTATGTAAGGCCTTGCTTGCTTTATGTCGTAACTCCTCTGCGGTTCCACCACAAAACCGCGTTCGACTAAAGCGCGCTCGACGAAACCGCGTAGCTGACGTCATCACAGGGCGACAACAGCGTGGAGACAGAAGCACGCTATAAACGCTAAACCTAAAATTAACACCTAAACCTAAACCTAACACCCTAAACCTAATCCTAAACCTAACCGTAAACCTTAACCTAACCCTAAACCTAACCCTTAACCTAACCCTTAACCTAACCCTAAACCTAACCCTTAACCTAACCCTAAACCTAACCCTAACCCTTAACCTAACCCTAAAGCTAACCCTAAACCTAACCCTTAACCTAACCCTAAACCTAACCCTTAACCTAACCCTAAACCTAATCCTAACCCTTAACCTAACCCTAAACCTAACCCTAACCCTTAACCTAACCCTAAACCTAACCCTTAACCTAACCCTAAACCTAACCCTAAACCTTACCTTAACTTGCTTTCAAAGTGCTATTTAAAGCGCCCTTCTTTCTCCGCGCTCGCTGTTGTCGCCCTGTTGATGATGTCAGCGACGCGGTTTAATCGGGCGCGCTTTAGTTGAGCGTGGTTTTGTCGTGCCACGCTCCTCTGCCATTTACAAAAAGAATGGCCCGGCTCCAACATTGTGCAAAAACCAGGGTTCATTTTTAACATAATTTATCAAGCAAGCCACCATTGACTTAAGTCAGGCTAATACAAAGGCTACCACATCTTTACACAATGTGTGAACTGGAATTATTAAGTCTTTCAAGCAAAGTATTGCTTGCTGATTTACAAGAATCCAACACCACATACCTCCAGTCTAAGTTAGCCTGACTTTCAGAATTTTGTCGAATTGTTGGACTCCCATATTGGAATGGAATGGAATGGAATTTTATTATTTGTATGCCGCCCTTCTCCGGGAGGACTCAGGGCGGCAAACAATTCAAGGGGGAAAAAAGGGGGAACATAAAAAACAAAATACAAATAGTAAAAGTAAGCAACAGTCGCACAACCATACATGTCGAGAGGGGAGGGAACTCATCACCCCCAGGCCTGCCGGCAAAGCCAGGTTTTGACGGCTTTTCGGAAGGCCTGGAGAGAGGTGAGGGTCCGAATCCCTGCAGGGAGTTCGTTCCAGAGGGCCGGAGCTGCCACAGAGAAGGCCCTCCCCCGGGTAATAGCCAGGTGGCATTGGCTGGTAGATGGCACCCGGAGGAGGCCAACCCTGTGAGATCTAATGGGTCTGTGGGAGGTAATTGGCAGCAGGCGGTCTCTCAAGTATTGCACACTGGAGTCTGCCATCTAAGTCAATCAATCAATCAAGCCTTTCCTAATTAAACATCAGATCACCAGAGAAGAAGGCATATTTAAAAGATTTTATTAAACTTGCCACCAAACAATGCTTACGCTCAATATAATAAAACCAGTGTGTATTAACGCATGTCAGAATAGACATCATGCAGCACTTTGGGGAAAAATTAAAATTCCGTACAGTGTACAGTTAAGTGCCACACCCAAGAATTTACAGACACAGTAATTTACTGCAATTAGTCACTTGAAAAATAGTTTCTGAAAGAAACATGCCTTGTACTCCGTTTGCAGGGGGAAATGCCAGAGTACTTTAGGGTAAACTCTGAAAAAAAATAACGTCAGTCTTTTAAGGTTTTTTTATCTGTAGCGAGGGTCCCTCTGAGTCCATCAGGATTCGAAGAAAAGCCAAACCCCGCTAATGTCTCTGGCAAGTATGTAATCTTGAAGTGTTGCTAATGGTGTGGTCTTTTTGCAGTCGACAGGAGAGTCCGTCTCCGCAGTAACACCGCTGGAAGAGTTCCAAACCGTGGGAGCCCTTTTTGTGGTGCTTGGTGCACACCTGGCCTTCCTTAAGGACAGGTTTGCAAATCTTGGACCAGAAGTGACGGGCACAACAGAGTCCTTCAGCGCAGTCCGAGGAGCGAAGACATACAGCGCCTTCTTGGCCTTAGGAAAGAGAGACAAGAGAGTTGAGAGTACAGGATATTTGTTCACAGTCTCCTTTTGTACTGAGGTCATTTGAAAACCTTCCCTAACCTGAGCCGAGGTGGCGCAGTGGTTAAATGCAGCACTGCAGGCTACTTCAGCTGACTGCTAGTTCGGCAGTTCGGCGGTTCAAATCTCACCGGCTCCAGGTTGACTCAGCCTTCCATCCTTCCGAGGTGGGTAAAATGAGGACCCGGATTGTTGTTGGGGGCAATATGCTGACTCTGTAAACCGCTTAGAGAGGGCTGAAAGCCCTATGAAGTAGTGTATAAGTCTAACTTATATAACTTATAGCTATTGCTATTGCTATTGCTGTTGCGGAATGGGACAATTCACAACTTGCTGCGGCCAACTTCTTTTTATTATTATTTGTATTTATTAGATTTAGATTTATTTAGATTTATTTTATTTGTATGCCGCCCTTCTCCGGGAGGGACTCAGGGCGGCGAACAACTCAAAGGGGAAAAAGGGAAACATAGAACACAATACAAGTAGTTAAAATAGCCACGAATTACACAACCATACAAGTCAAGAGGGGAGGGAACTCATCACCTCCAGGCCTGCCGGCAAAGCCAGGTTTTGACGGCTTTTCGGAAGGCCTGGAGAGAGGTGAGGGTCCGAATCTCTGCGGGGAGTTCGTTCCAAAAAGCCGGAGCTGCCACAGAGAAGGCCCTCCCCCGGGTAGTAGCCAGGTGGCATTGGCTGGTAGACGGAACCCGGAGGAGGCCGACCCTGTGTGATCTAATGGGTCTTTGGGAGGTAATTGGCAGCAGGCGGTCTCTCAAGTACTAGTATTAGTTTGTCAAACATGTACAAGATAGCAGATATAAATATAAACATGGATATGAACAAAAATAAATACAAGTAGATGTAGGATAGGGATGGTAAGCACGCTGGTGCGCTTATGCATTATTAACTTGCTAAGGGACAACTCTCATTAAAATAATTTTTATTTTAAGTAATTGAATTGTTCAACGATCCCACAGTAACTATGGAGCTCATCCAGGTCATGGTTGTCCCAAAGGTCCTTCCCCCCTTCCCCCAAGGAGGCAACTGGACTTTCTGGTGTTTCTTTGAGAAGACGTTTCGCTTCTCATCCAAGAAGCTTCTTCAGTTCTGGGGAAGAGCTTCGAGCTGAAGCAGCTTCTTGGATGAGAAGCGAAACGTCTTCTCAAAGAAACACCAGAAAGTCCAGTTGCCTCTTGGGAGAATAAAAATAAAAAGCACTTTTGGGACATCCGTGACCTGGTTGACGGAGAATCTCCATAGTCACTGTGGGATAATTTAACAATTCAATTATTTAAAATTAAAAGTCATTTTAATGTTTGTCATTCACATTTCATTCGGTCCCTTCTTTTTTCATCCTTGCTTTAATGATTCTATTCCACCCTTTCTTTGATATTAATGTAACTTTTGTCTCCCAGAGAGTTGTCCTGAGACAAGTTGACTGTGACGAGTTGTCCATGGCAAACTGTCCGTGGCACGACAAAACCGCGCTCAACTAAAGCGCGCCCGATTAAACCGCGTCGCTGACGTCATCAACAGGGCGACAACAGCGAGCGCGGAGAAAGAAGGGCGCTTTAAATAGCGCTTTGAAAGCAAGCCGATTCAACTTAAGGTAAGGGTTAGGTTAAGGGTTAGGTTTAGGGTTAGGTTAAGGGTTAGGGTTTAGGTTAAGGGTTAGGGTTAGGTTAAGGGTTAGGTTTAGGGTTAGGTTAAGGGTTAGGTTTAGGGTTAGGTTAAGGGTTAGGGTTAGGTTTAGGTTAAGGGTTAGGTTTAGGATTAGGTTTAGAGTTAGGTTAAGGGTTAGGGTTAGGGTTAGGGTTAGGTTTAGGGTTAGGTTAAGGGTTAGGTTTAGGGTTAGGGTTAGGTTAAGAGTTAGGGTTAGGTTTAGGTTTAGGGTTAGGTTTAGGGTTAGGTTAAGAGTTAGGGTTAGGTTTAGGGTTAGGTTAAGGGTTAGGTTTAGGATTAGGTTAAGGGTTAGGTTTAGGATTAGGTTTAGGGGGGTTAGGTTTAGGTTTAGGGGTTAATTTTAGGTTTAGCGTTTACAACGTGCTTCTGTCTCCGCGCTGTTGTCGCCCTGTGATGATGTCAGCTACGCGGTTTCGTCGAGCGCGCTTTAGTCGAACGCGGTTTTGTGGTGGAACCGAACTGTCACCAACCTGATGCTCTTCCCATTATCATTTCAGCAGCCTGGCAAGGAAGGGCAATGGGAGTAGAGAGCAGAGAGGCTGCAGGAAGCAGAAAGATGGAGAAGGCTGAGCGAATCTAATAGATTTGAGAGAGAAAGCCTGGCTTGCTACTATTTCCATCTTTGGCATCCAGGTGGCTCAGTGGCTAAGATGCTGAGCTTGTCGATCAGAAAGGTCGGCAGTTCAGCGGGTCAAATCCCTAGCACCGCATAACGGAGTGAGCTCCTGTTATTAGTCCCAGCTTCTGCCAACCTAGCAGTTCGAAAGCACGTAAAAATGCAAGTAGAAAAATAGGGACCAACTTTGGTGGGAAGGTAACAGCGTTCCGTGCGCCTTTGGCATTTAGTCATGCCAGCCACATGACCACTGAGACATCTTCAGACAGCGCTGGCTCTTTGGCTTTGAAATGGAGATGAGCACTGCCCCCCAGAGTCGGGAACGACTAGCACGCATGTACGAAGGGAACCTTTACCTTATTGGTATCAACCACAAGGGGGAAATAATTAAGTGTGCCGGCCGTACATACTGCCACAAGTTATCAAACTATAAAACCCTTTGGTCCTGTGTCAAATACTTAAGCTCTCATAGCAAACAGGAGAGCCATGTAAGTAAACAAGCAAGATCATATTCTCTAGCTAAATAGTATTATGAGAAGTGATCTATTCCATGGTGGCGCAGTGGTTAGAAAGCAGTACTGCAGACTAACTCACTGCTCTCTCCAGGAGTTCGATTCTGGGCGGTTCAAGGTTGACCCATCCTTCCATTCTCCTGAGGTCGGTAAAATGTGGACCCAAATTGTTGGGGACAATATACGAAGTCTGTAAAACTGCTTAGAGGGGGCTGTAAAGCACTTTATACTAGTGGTATGTAAGTCCAAGTGCTATTGCTATTCATATTAAATTGTCGTCTGCGAGGAACAATTGGAACATTGGAAAAGCTCCCCATAGAACTATGCACATGAAATGCTGACAAAAATGAACAGACATTGAAAACCAATCTAAATAACTAAAAGCTCACATAATGGTACGAGTTTGAAGAGGACACCAAAAAGCATGTCCACGGCCTCCTTAAAAGTCTTTCTAACAGCAATTGAACCTGTACAGGTAGGTAGTCCTCAACGTGCAATAGTTTATTTAGTGACCAAAGTTACAACGGCACTGGAAAAAAAGTGACTTAACTGTTTTTTTCACACTTATATTCAGATAGTTGGCAAGTGATTCATATTTATGACGCTCACAGTGTCATGTGATCACCTTTTGTGACCTGACAAGCAAAGTCAAGGGGGAAGCGATATTCACTTAGAAGTTACTAACATAGTAACTGCAGTGATTCACTTAACAACTGTGGCAGAGAGGCCATACAATAGCACAACACTCACTTAACTGTCTCGCTTAGCAACAGAAAATTTGGGTCATTAGTCGAGGACTACCTGAATTGCTTTCCAGAAGGCATTCAGAGTCCTCTAACAGCTGATATTTTATAGCAATAGCAGTTAGACTTATATGCCGCTTCATAGGGCTTTCAGCCCTCTCTAAGCGGTTTACAGAGTCAGCATATCGCCCCTAACAACAATCCGGGTCCTCATTTTACCCACCTCGGAAGGATGGAAGGCTGAGTCAACCCTGAGCCGGTGAGATTTGAACAGCCGAACTGCAGAACTGCAGTCAGCTGAAGTAGCCTGCAGTGCTGCATTTAACCACTGCGCCACCTTGGCTCCAAGTTCACACCCAAAATCAGGCACATTCTTTCAGCAATGAAATAAACATTACAACTGTTTTATTCTTTTCTGGATTTAAAAGCAGCGCATTGTTGGCCTTACCTTTTAAGTGGTACATTTGAGATGAAGTTGTGGTTCTTTTCACATGGGAATCCAAAGTAGCATGGTCAAAATTTTCTATGATGATCTCTTCAAACCGTCCAGAATGAAAATGGTCAAATTCTACACAGATACCTGATAAGGGAGGTGGGGAAAATCATGAATACCTATCAACTTCCCAAGGAGATATATATATATATATATATATATTAACTTAAATATATCTATATCTATCTCTACCTCTATATATACATACATACATACACACACACACACACACACATATATCTGTTTTTTTTATTTGTGCTGATAAATAAATAAAATTTATTTATTTATCAGCAGAAATAAAAAAAACAGAAATATAACAAAGGCAACAGTAAAAATATTGGGTTTCTGTCGTGATGGACTCTTGTGACGAGCCGATTGACAGATGATGGAAGCAGTTAGCTTCCTCCCATAATTGGGGCTTACCAGGGGTTGTAAAAATCTAATTATATATATATATCTGATCTCTGCCTAGTATGCCTAGTGTGCAATATAGCCCAGGTTCAAATCCCAGTAAGGGTATGGCTAGCTGATGAGAGCTAAATAGCTTGAAATAGATCTATACTAGTCTCCCTTTATTTATTTATCAGCACAAATAAAAAAACATATATATATATGTTAATTCCTGGACATTGGCTCACTATTCAGATGCTAGAAGACTGCAGATTCTCCCCTTAGGCAAAAACTATCTACATATCACAGAGAAGATTCATTCTAAATCCAAACCATGTAAATATATGGCTTGGTGCAAACCTCTTTTTGGTCAGGTTTTCTGCTATCATAGGAATTTCCCTCAACATTGGCGCCTTAATATCAGCAAGGAGTGTGCCCAAGCACTAATGCTATATTTTCGTTAGATTTTTTTTCAAAAATTTGACTTGAGATACTAGGATAGCCTCAGAAAAAGGTTTTAGAGCTTTAGAGCTTTTAGAGTAATATCATGTTGGAGGGAAAATATCCAGGTTCTGCTTGAACTTTATTAAATTTTAATATCATGTTGGAGGGAAAATATCCAGGTTCTGCTTGAACTTTATTAAATTTGAACAGCCCATGATGGGGAAAAAAAGATGCTGGTTAAGATGTTCTTTGGCTCATGCAGAGAAAAAGAGATGATTAAACTGTATCCAAGGAACTTTATGCATGAAACCATATGTAACATTTAATAACGAATGTTTGCTTCTTTATAATTGCAGAATTCTAAGAGCCCTTCCTAAACAAATCCAAATAGCATGTCTTGTTCCTTGCATAACCCATTCCAAATATGGAATATACAACTTATATTATCACACGTAAAGAGAAGCAGCCTAGAATTAATGACAAACTTCCTAACAGTGCACGGACAGTTAACCAGTGGAATAGCTTGCCTTCATGAAGTTGTAGAGGCTTCATCACTGGAAGTTTTAAGAAAGGACTCTAGAGCTACTTGTCTGAAATGGCATAGGGTTTCCTGCTTAGGGTTGGACTAGAAGACCTCCAAGGTCCTTTCCAGCTCTATTCCAGCTCTAAATAAAGGTAAAGTTTCCCCTCGCACATATGTGCTAGTCGTTCCCGACTCTAGGGGGCAGTGCTCATCTCTGTTTCAAAGCCGAAGAGCCAGCGCTGTCCAAAGACCATGATCCGTGGTCATGGGGCCAGCATGACTAAAGGCCAAAGACACACGGAACCACCTTCCCACCAAAGGTGGCCCCTTATTTTTCTACTTACGCTTTTGAACTTGCTAGGTTGGCAGAAGCTGGACAAGTAATGGGAGCTCACTCTGTTACATGGTGCTAGGGATTCGAACTGCTAAATTGCTGAACATTCTGATCGAGAAGCTCAGCGTCTAATCTATTGAGCCACTGCTCTTTATTCTGACTACTGTAAATCCCCCTTATTCCAAAAAGTAAGGATGCTTAGAATTTACAACCTAACCCCTCCTCTTTTTTTGCCAACATCCCTTGGCCTTAAAAACAACAAAACTCTCCTTGAAGGGATACAAGACGGGACTCTTTACTTCAAACCCTACAGCTCAAAAAACACCAAACCCCGTTAAGTTAGAAGACCTGGGTTCAAGACACCCACCCCACCCCACCCCAGGAGTGCAAACAAGGCCGGGAATCCCAGAAGAACGACGGCAAGTCCCTTCCATCATGGAGCTACCAAGCACTGCTACCTGGAGGTGTCCAGGCACGACAGGCGAGCAAACTGGAGGGACACGATCTCTTTCCAAGGACCCCCAAAATCCTTCTCTCAAAAGAACCAAAGATAATCCTTCGGACGCTGAGGAATGCCTTTCCCCGGACCGACTCTTTAAAAAAATGTTTCTACGGTGGGCTCTGCTTGCTCTTTCCTTCCCTCCTGCTTCCCTCTTCCCTTCCTTCCTTCCCTTCCCTCCTTCCCTTCCCCCTTCCCTCTCCTCCCTCCCTCCTTCCCTCCTTCCTTCCCTCCTTCCTTTCTTCCCTTCTATCTTTTCTTCCCTTCTATCCTTTCTTCCCTTCTATCCTTCCTTCCCTTCTTTCCCTCCTTCCTTCCCTTCTTTCCCCCCTTCCTTCCCTCCCTCCCTCTCTCTCTCTCTTTCCTTTCCTTCCCTCTCCTCCCTCCTTCCCTCTCCTCCCTCCTTCCCTTCTTCCTTCCCACCTTCCCTTCTATCCTTCCTTCCCTTCTTTCCCTCCTTCCTTCCCTTCTTTCCCCTTCCTTCCCTCCCTCCCTCTCTCTCTCTCTCTTTCCTTTCCTTCCCTCTCCTCCCTCCTTCCCTCTCCTCCCTCCTTCCCTTCTTCCTTCCCTCCTTCCCTTCTATCCTTCCTTCCCTTCTTTCCCTCCTTTCTTCCCTTCTTTCCCCCCTTCTTTCCCTCCCTCCCTCTCTCTTTCCTTTCTTTTCCTTCCCTCTCCTCCCTCCTTCCCTCTCCTCCCTCCTTCCCTCTCCTCCCTCCTTCCCTTCTTCCCTTCCCTCCTTCCCTTCTTCCTTCCCTCCTTCCCTTCTATCCTTCCTTCCCTTCTTTCCCTCCTTCCTTCCCTTCTTTCCCCCTTCCTTCCCTCCCTCCCTCTCTCTCTCTCTCTTTCCTTTCCTTCCCTCTCCTCCCTCCTTCCCTCTCCTCCCTCCTTCCCTCTCCTCCCTCCTTCCCTTCTTCCTTCCCTCCTTCCCTTCTATCCTTCCTTCCCTTCTTTCCCTCCTTCCTTTCCTTCTTTCCCCCCTTCCTTCCCTCCCTCCCTTTCCCTCTCTCTTTCTTTCCTTTCCTTTCCTTCCTGGGACCCTAAGACGTACCGTTGTTGCAAAAGTTGCCCGAGCAGCACATGGCGTTGCGGAAACAGCGCTTGCGGCGTTTGCGGCAGGTCAGGCACACCAGCCCTCCTCCTCCTCCTCCTCCGGAGACGCCCCCCCGGGCAGGGGTGGGGCAAAACTCGTCGGCGTTGCAATCCTCGTCCGCATCACACAAGGCGAGCTGCGAGAGGGGCAGAAGCCGAGGGGCAGGTGAGAGGCAAGCCAAGGGCCGTCCCCGGGCCACCCCCTCCCCTCCCTTCCCCTCCCCTCCATCCCCAGCTCGGTCCCCCGCCGCGACCCTTTACCTTCTGCGAATCGCCGGCGCGGCTTTTATTGCTCCCGTCGTACATGGCCCCGCTGCCGCCGCTAAGCGAGGACCCACCGCCGCCGCCGGGGGGCGGGTTCTTGATGGAGTTGGAGCCCAGGGCGTTGGCGTGGAAAGGGACGCCGGCGGCGGCGGTGGCGGTGCCGAACCAGGCGGAGAAGCAGAGCGCCGCGGCCACGGCCGTCCACGCCCGGCAGGATCCACGCCCGCGCAGCGCCAGCATCTTCGCCTTAAGCAACCTGCGGCAGGAGGAGGAGGAGGAAGAGGAAGGAGGAAGGAAGGCAGCCAGCCGGTGCGCGATGTCTTCTCCTCCCCTGAGTATCCTTGGAGGGACTCTGCGACGAATTGGGAAAGTCTCCGCTGGGGCCTTTGGCGCTGCTTTTATAGGCTCCACGCCTTTCGGATGCCCGCCTCTCCCGGGGGGAGGAGGAGGAGGGAGGAGGGCGCGCAGGATAAGCGAGGGTGGGGTTAGAAAAACGTGGAAGGGGGTGAGAGGTAGGAGACCTCTCCACAACGTCCCTTGCTCCTTCTACCTCTGCCTTCAAAACACCCCCTCTTTTGAAAGGCAGCCAAGTCCCTATTTTGGACAGGGGGCTCCAAGAGGCCATCTGTGCCCTCCTCTCCACAGAGGGACGCGGCAGCATCCCTCTCCACTCTGCAACACAAACAGTCCCAAGGGGGGCTGCGCACCCATTGCCAGCACTCAGGTGACCCTGAGAGGACGCAGGTAAAGCCTCCAGGGGCGCGCAGGATAAGCGAGGGTGGGGTTAGAAAAACGTGAAAGGGGGGGGTTGAGAGGTACGAGACCTCTCCACAATGCCCCTTGCTCCTTCTACCTCTGCATTCAAAACACCCCCTCTTTTGAAAGGCAGCCAAGTCCCTATTTTGGACAGGGGGCTCCAAGAGGCCATCTGTGCCCTCCTCTCCACCGAGGGACGAGGGACGCGGCAGCATCCCTCTCCACTCTGCAACACAAACAGTCCCAAGGGGGGCTGTGCGCACCCATTGCCAGCACTCAGGTGAGCCTGAGAGGACGCAGGTAAAGCCTCCAGGGGCGCGCAGGATAAGCGAGGGTGGGGTTAGAAAAACGTGAAAGGGGGGGGGGTGTTGAGAGGTACGAGACCTCTCCACAATGCCCCTTGCTCCTTCTACCTCTGCATTCAAACACCCACTCTTTTGAAAGGCAGCCAAGTCCCTATTTTGGACAGGGGGCTCCAAGAGGCCATCTGTGCCCTCCTCTCCACCGAGGGACGAGGGACGCGGCAGCATCCCTCTCCACTCTGCACCACAAACAGTCCCAAGGGGGGCTGCGCACCCCTTGCCAGCACTCAGGTGACCCTGAGAGGACGCAGGTAAAGCCTCCAGGTGACCTTAACGCCCTGCTAAAAAAAAAAAGAAGGCAATGGAGGGGGGAAATATAATATGTGTTAAATTCTAAAGTACATGATTGCACTTGTATACTGTGGCTTTTTAATGTTAGTGTCAAAACAGAACAAACTGAATATATTGGAAGGTAATAGAAGTATACCGAAGGGAGGAGCTGAGTGAAAGAAGAAGGATGGTGGAGAGAGTGAGAGAGAGGAGGAGGAGAAGGAAGGGAGGGGATGGATTAAGAGAGGGAGTGATAGGGTTAGGGTTAGATAGAGGGGGAGGGGAAGTAGGTGTAGAGGGGTATGAGAGAAGGAAGAATGAAAGTTGGAGGGGGATGAAAGAGGGTGTACGGTGGGCTAAGGCGGTAGGTATATTGGGTTTGTATTGTAGGGGGCATTTTCTATATAAGTGAGGGCTGTGTTTATTACCCAATGTTATATGCCTCGGTTATGCACAGTAAACATGTGATTGTATAGAATGAAATGGAAATTAAAAAAAAAAAGAAGAAGGCAAAATGCCCAGCTGTCTGCAAGGAGGGTCAATCCTTCCATGCCCCCCACCATCCAGTCAGAGCGGAAGAAGCTTCTTGGTTGAGAAGGGAAACGGCGTCAAAGAAAAACCCGAAAGTCCAATTGTTGCCTCTTGAAAAATAATAATAATAATAATAAAGCACATTTGGGACGGGCGTTTGAGTTGGGGAGGGGGGAAATGTCTCTTTGACAATAAAGGAATGGTTTTCCAAAATTGGGCACGGTTGCATTCCTGGAGAAACGGAGAAAAACCCCTTTGTTTTGGGCCCGAATCGCGACCGGTGTTCTCTAGTTGTTTTGGAGTCGTTTCGGAGTCAACACTCCGCGTCCTCCCGCAATCAGGATCGGGGAGAATCAAGGCGGGGAAGGAAGAGAAAACGAGGCTTTTGGGTTCGCACGGCTCTCTCTCTCTCTCTCTCTCTCTCTCTCTCTCTCTCTCTCGCTCTCTCTCTCTCTCTCTCTCTCTCTCTCTCTCTCACTCACTCACTCACTCACTCACTCACTCACTCACTCACTCACTCTCACACACACACGTTGCATTCTTGCAGCTCTGTCCTAAAGTGGGTTTATTATTCCAAAATTCAAGCCAAGTAATTAATTCATTCCCCCGGAAGCCTGGATAGATTTGCTCCCTGGGAAGAGCCTTAAAAAAGGACTTTTAAATGGGTTCCGTTGCTGTATTTGACTCCATCAAAAGTTGGACTTGACTATATTTTATCCAAAACAAAATCCTGGCGCGGGGGGGGGGGGATAGGGGCGCAGCATAAACACACCTTTGATGAGATCCCCCTGCAGGTTTGTGGATTGCAAGCTCTTAAGTCTTCAGGCGAGGAAGAAACTCAAGAAACTCTCCCCCCCCCCCCGTCTCCTTTCCCGGCTTTCTTTTTAAAATCTATATTTTCAGTTCCAGAGCGTCGCCGTCTAACGGGGCTGGGAGTGGGGAACAGCTGGATGCTGCCCCCTTGGTGTTGCATTGAGCCGCCTTGTTTCCACCGGCGTCCTCCACCAAAGGGGAGCGATTTCCATACACCCCCCCCCCACACGCGAGAAAGAAACTGGCAGGGCCGGAAAGGGTGGGTGGGGGCGTCCTAATAATTTCTCTAGATGCTCTTGCTTCGGCAAGCCGGAGGAAAGGCGAGAGAGACCCGCCTGTTTGATAATCGCCGATTAAGGAAGGAAGGAAGGAGCGAATGAATGAATGAATTGGCTCTTTGGCATTTGCAAGAAGGGAAGAAGTTGAGTTGGTCTCGCTCGCTTCTATCTCTGCACTTCTGGGTTAATCGCGTTGGGTATTTTCCAAGCCACCTCGGAAGGGTTTGGAATTGGCCAGCCAGCGGCTGGTGAACCACGGAATTGGGGGGGGGGGGGGGGGGGAAGAGATCAAAAGCCTAGGAAGAGCTTTATGATTGGTTAGAAAAGGGATATAAATTTAAAAAGGAGAACATTACAGAATAAGAGACCCAGACGACACATTATAGCAATAGCAGTTTAAACTTATATACCGCTTCATAGGGCTTTCAGCCCTCTCTAAGCGGTTTACAGAGTCAGCATATCGCCCCCAACAACAATCCGGGTCCTCATTTTACCCACCTCGGAAGGATGGAAGGCTGAGTCAACCTGGAGCCGGTGAGATTTGAACAGCCGAACTGCAGAACTGCAGTCAGCTGAAGTAGCCTGCAGTGCTGCATTTAACCACTGCGCCACCTCGGCTCTATTATTATATTAAAGGGAGAGGGGAGGGAAAAAGTATTAAGTATTAAGAAAAGTATTAAGATACAAATATAGAACTTATAGAAATATAGAAACGATACAAGTGGATTTATGATAGGGGAATAATCTGTGGAAGAAGAATATGAAGCCGGGGATCGCTGGAATGCCATCCCGAAAATCCACCAGAGAGAAAGAAATCGAGCAAGGGCAACAACGGAAGGAGAAAGGGAGGGGAGGGAAAAGAAGAAAGGGTGAAGGAGAGGAAGCAAGGGAGAGGAAAGAAGTGTAGGAGAGAGGGGAAGAAGTAGAAGAAGAGAGGAGGAGTGGGGGAGGGGAAGGAGAAGAAGAAAAGAGGAAGGAGAAGAGGAAAGAAGAAGGTAGAGAAGGGAGGATTGTTGCAAAACAAGATGGAGATATCAAGAAGTAGAAGAAGAGAGGAGGAGTGGGGGAGGGGAAGAAGAAGAAGAAAAGAGGAAGGAGAAGAGGAAAGAAGAAGGTAGAGAAGGGAGGATTGTTGCAAAACAAGATGGAGATATCAAGAAACTCCAAGTGTGTCTTTTAGATTCTTAAGCAGATTGTGATAAATGCTAGAAGTCAACAGATAAATGTTAATAGTATCTACGTGAACGTATAGGGAAAGAAAAAAATAAAACTATTTTATTTTTTTAAAAACCCCAGGAAGAAGCTCTGAGCGAAATCATCCTTTCAAAGCTCTCTCTAAACCAAATGGCTTGATGGGCTCAGGTTGATGAGAAGCCCACTATCTTGATCCCCCACTTGGGTGGAGGCGAAAAGAGTTGTTAATTGAGCCTAAGTGTTGGGTCTAGATCCAATCACCAGGTTGGCTTGATCCAGGGTTCAAAGAAAACCAGCTGGCAAATAACCTGGGATCCATATAAACCCCTTTCCATGTGGGCTCTTCAAGGTGAAGGTGGGAATTCAAATTAATTCTGCTAAGGGTTGACGTTTAGGAAAACCTGTTCCCAAACCAGTCAATTATAAGCTACAACCGTGCTCCCACCATATCTACTGAGTTAGAATAGAATAGAACTGGAAGAAACCTTGGAGGCAGTGGTGAGATTCAATTTTTTTACTACTGGTTCTGTGGTGAATTGAATTGAATTTATTATATTTCTATGCCACCCTTTTCCCCCCGAAGGGGACTCAGGGCGGCTCACAACTCAAGTCAAGGGGGGGTGTACAAATAAGGAATAAAAAAGACGAACAAGACAATACCATAATTTAAAAGCACACAACAACCATACCATTCGAGGGGGGACAAAAGCTCAATTAGCCCCAGGCCTGTCGGAACAGCCAGGTTTTAAGGGCTTTGCGGAAGGCCTGGAGGGTGGTGAGGGTTCAAATCTCCATGGGGGAGCTCGTGTGGCTTGGTGGGCATGGCAGGGGAAGGATACTGCAGAACTTCCATTCCCACCCCACTCCAGGGGAAGGATATTGCAAAATCCCTATTCCCACCCCACTCTGGGGCCAGCCAGAGGTGGTATTTGCAGTTCTCTGAACTATTAAAAATTTCTGCTACCGGTTCTCCAGAACCTGTGAGAACCTGCTGAATTTCACCCCGGCTTGGAGGGCTTCTAATCCAAGACCCTGCTCAAGCAGGAGAACTATACCATCTCCGACAAGAGACCCCCCCAGTCTCTTCTTTAAAAGTTCAGCAGCTTTTATCCCCAAGGATAGACAGGATAGCCATCATCGATTATGCTATGGAAACTTGATTTAGAAAATCAAAACTACTGGACTACTGCAACGTGCTCTACATGGGGCAGCCCTTGAAGAGCATTCGGCGACTTCAGCTTGCCCAGAATGCAGCCGCGCGAGCGATTGTGGGTGCACCTCGGTTCACCCACGTAACACCTATCTTCCGCGAGCTGCACTGGCTGCCTATTGGTCTCCGGATACGCTTCAAGGCGCTAGTCGTCACTTATAAAGCCCTTCATGGTATTGGACCTGGGTACTTGAGAGACTGCCTGCTGCCAATTACCTCCACCAGACCGATTAGATCGCACAGAGCAGGCCTCCTCCAAATTCCATCCGCCGGCCAGCGTCGACTGGCGACTACCCGGAGGAGAGCCTTCTCTGTGGCTGCTCCGACCCTCTGGAACGAACTCCCTGTGGAGATTCGAACCCTCACCACCCTCCAGGCCTTCTGCATAGCCCTTAAAACCTGGCTGTTCCGACAGGCCTGGGGCTAAAGAACCGTGCCCCTATCTCGAATGGTATGATTGTTGCGTTTTTTAATTATGTATTGTTCTTGTGTTGTTGTCAATTGTCTGTATCCCCCTTCCCTTGTTTGAGTTGTGAGCCGCCCTGAGTCCCTTCAGGGAAAAGGGCGGCATACAAATGAAATAAAACTCTAAACTCTAAAAAGTTGAGAACTGTAAAATGAAATGGGGAATGACCAATAGATTGGTTTCATGGGTGGCAGAGGAAAAAAAAATATTTCAATCTAGTGATCATTTAAAGGAAATATTTTATTTTTGTCTTGACTTTACAGCTTTTTTCACAATACGCTTCCCCCGGAATGCGGCATTCTGACTCATCAAGGCAATACTTGCTTTAGGGGGGTATAAGTAGCTTCAGGATTAGTTCCTGGTGAGCCACAGAGATAAAGAGATAGTAATTTGCTCCTGGCTAATCGGAGTATTTCAGGCAGAAGGGGGAACACAGAGCAGGAGTAGGCCTGGAAACACTGGAATATTTGGGAGCACAATACAACCTCTAGTATTGGTAAAGCTGATCAGGGTAATGGGATACGAAGCCCAAGATATCTGAAAGGCATTCGGTTGCTAATTATTAAAGACTATTTTAAAGTTAAATCCAGATGAGTCACTTTCCTAGACTACTTCGTCTCTTACTCACATGTAACAAAATTGCAACAGATGTAGGTTATATCATTCAAACTTCTTACTCACTGAATCTAAACACAGATGGTTGTTTAGCCTTGACTTCTGCCACGGAGCAAAGGAGAAGTCCCCCATCCATTCATTGTTCATATTGTTAGAAAGCTTATTCTGTAATCCAGTCGAAATCGGCTTTCATATGATTTAAATCCAATATTCCCTATTCTGCATTCTGGAACAATGGAGAACAGGCCTTGGCCTGCTGTAGGATATCCTTCAAGGGATTTGAAGAATGGTGTCACATCCTTCTTAATCTCTTCAATTCTCAATTTCTCCATTCTCTCCTCATAGGACTTAATTTCTAATCCTGTGGCTTTCAGTTTCATCATGATACAACACTAACTATATCTCTAGGAACCCGAACGCATGAGATGATTCAAAGGTTGAGGTTCCAATAGGTAAGTTGCTTTTATTTCAGATTTGGAAGAAGCTGGTGAAGATCAGGTCTACGGAAGCTAGTCGCATTCCTTTCTCATGGCTGGGGTTTAAATTGTGTGCCTTTTTCTGCCTTCCCACCAGTGGTGAGATTCAAACATTTTTAGTACCGGTTCTGTGGTGGTGAGATTCAAACATTTTTAGTACTGGTTCTGTGGTGGTGAGATTCAAACATTTTTAGTACTGGTTCTGTGGTGGTGAGATTCAAATATTTTTAGTACCGGTTCTGGTGGGTGTGGCTTGGTGGGTGTAGTGTGGCTTGGTGAGTGTGGCAGGGGAAGGATACTGCAAAATCCCCATTTCCACCCAACTCCAGGGGAAGGATACTATAAAATCTCTATTCCCTCCCCACCCTACTAACTTGTTTTCCAGCTCCAAGTTCTCCTGTAACAAAAGAAGACCCAGCCAATCAGCTGGGACTTGGAAGGCAGTGAATAGATGGGGGCGGAGACAGCCAGAGGTGGTACTTGCTGGTTCTCCGAACTACTCAAAATTTCGGCTACCGGTTTGCTAGAACCGGTCAGAGCTGGCTGAATACCACCTCTGCTTCCCACCACTATGTGAAAGTTGGTGTTCCATTTTTTCAGGAAAGCATGTGGAAAGTTATCATCCAGCCCTCTCCCAGCAAAATGAAATATCCTAGGAAATTGAAGATTCCCTGAAGCCTCCAGAGGATGAAAAACCGTCCTACACGCAAACCGGAAGTTCGAGAACGAGTGTGTTTGTCACGGGTGCATGTGCAGGGGGCACGGTGCAGGGGGGGGCATTAAATGATGGGAATGGACACGCGTGCTTTTGGCACCCGAGGTGAAAAAGGTTCGCCATCACTGGCATATATACATAGTATTAAATATTATATTTTGGATGTTCAGTAATAGTAAATAAATAGACAGGGAAATTATATCTCGTTGAGGTCTTCGAGCCAAGAAGAGGCCAGGCAAGGCGCCCCTTGACGTGAGTGATGTCAGGTTGGCCATGCCCACCCAGTCACACCAACAACAAGTCACGCCCACCCAGTCACATGACCAAGTCACGCCCACCAAGCCATGCCTGCAGAACTGGTAGTAAAAAAAAAAATTGAATCCCACCACTGCATCTAATGCACCATCATCCCAAGATTTGACAGAAAATTGAAACCCACTCAAAGTTATAGTATTACTTTTTACTTTTGGGAAACTTTTAAGCCTGAGTTTGTTTCATCCTGTTATAGAAAAAACACGTGAGAAAGAGACGTTCAGAAGATGGGATCTGTGCCGCACCAAATTGGAAGGGAAACATAATGCTTCTCTCTGCTTTCTACCAAACAGACCAGATAGAGAAGCGAAGATGGGATCTAAGAATGTGCATTTGGTTTTTTTGGGGGGAAGATAAAAATGGGTTACTATCAGGAGAACTCCAGTCACTGACTTTTTAAATTTCATCTCAGACCTTGGACATAGCAACGGTTGTAAGTATGACCCCGTTACCAAATTTTGAATTTTGATCAGCTGGCTATCCGTTGCAACAGTTGTTAAGTGTGAACAATGGCCACTTTTTTCAGTGACATCATAACTTTGAGTGGTCACTATATGAACTGTTGTAAGTCAAGGACTACCTGCCTTTCTGAAAGGAAAATAATAGCAATAGCAATAGCAGTTAGACTTATATACCGCTTCATAGGGCTTTCAGCCTTCTCTAAGCGGTTTACAGAGTCAGCATATTGCCCCCAACAACAATCCGGGTCCTCATTTTACCCACCTCGGAAGGATGGAAGGCTGAGTCAACCTAGAGCTGGTGAGATTAGAACTGCCGAACTGCAGATAGCAGTCTGCTGAAGTGGCCTGCAGTACCGCACCCTAACCACTGCGCCACCTCGGCTCATGCTGCTGCTCCTCCTGCTGTTCTTCAGGCCAGGTTAACTCTGGATTGTCCTACCCTAGAAATGGGACCCTGGAGTGAAAGGAAGAAGAAAGCATCCAGGAACCAGCGCAGAAGGGCAGCAGCGCCGCCTAGAGTCTAGACTAGAATTCTTCATTGGCCAAGTGTGTTTGGACACATAAGGAATTTCCCTACATATTTGCTACATATTTTCATATATGGTGGACCTGCCAAAAGGTTAAGGCATTCTGGATAAAATATGGTGAGTTATGCAAAATATTTTTAAAAGAAGGATAAAGTTTTTACAGTGGTAGAGACTAACTTGATTCTGCATCTAATAACGGCAGCAAGACTGTTGGTGGCGCAATACTGGAAGAAGGAAGACTTGCCTACAACTCAAGAATGGACATTGAAAGTTACAAACTTAGCCGAGATGGCTAAAATATCGGCATATCTTAAAGATCACTCAAATGAGAGATATAAACAAGACTGGAAAAAATGGATTGACTATATACAAAATTAATACGGGACCAAGAAATTCCAGTTAGCCTATGCTTAAGATCAGAAATGATTTAAATTGTTTAAAGTTAGTTCAGCAAGAAGAAGCTAAGATCAATGTAGAGATGTCATTAATTTCTTTATTTCTTTTTTTTCCCCAATAGATTTTAGACTGTGTTTGTTAAAAATCCATACCCTGTATGGGTTCTGGGAAGTCGGGGGGGGGGGGAGGAGGGGGGGTTGGGGGGGTGGAGGGAGGGAGGGGCATACAAAAAAAATTGTACTTCAATGTTTTAATGATTGACGAATGATGAAATATTTGTGTTTTTTAAAAGAAATAAAACCTTTGGATCAAGGAATTTCCCTTTGTGCATATACTCTCAGTGTGCATAAGGAGAATAAAATACATTCAGGAAGAATCCTAAGGTACAACCCTTAGCGATAGTCACAGAGTACAAATAAACAATCAGGAAACCATCAATATCAATAGTAGGGATACAAGCAACCAAGTCATAAGTGGGAGGAGATGGGCGATAGGAGCGAGGAGAAGATTAATAGTAAGAGTAAGGCAGACTTCATAAATAGTTTGACAGTGTTGAGGGAATTATTTGTTTAGCAGAGTGATGGTGTTCAGGAAAAAGCTCTCCTTGTGGCGCAGTGGTTAAATGCAGCACTGCAGGCCACTTCAGCTGACTGCAGTTCTGCAGTTCGGCTGTTCAAATCTCACCGGCTCAGGGTTGACTCAGCCTTCCATCCTTCCGAGGTGGGTAAAATGAGGACCTGGATTGTTGTTGGGGGCAATATGCTGACTCTGTAAACCGCTTAGAGAGGGCTGAAAGCCCTATGAAGCGGTATATAAATCTAACTGCTATTGCTATTGACTGTTATCTGCAGTTCAGCGGTTCAAATCTCACCGGCTCAGGGTTGACTCAGCCTTCCATCCTTCCGAGGTGGGTAAAATGAGGACCCGGATTGTTGTTGGGGGCGATATTCTGACTCTGTCAACCGCTTAGAGAGGGCTGAAAGCCCTATGAAGCGGTATATAAGTCTAACTGCTATTGCTATTGCTATCTTGGTGTGCAGTTCTCTATAGCGTCGTTTCGAGGGCAGAAGTTGAAACAATTTAGGTCCAGGATGCCAGGGGTCTGTAGATATTTTCACAATCCTCTTTTTTTGATTCGGACAGTATACAGGTCCTCAATGGAAAGGCAGGTTGGCAGTAATACTTTTTTTCTGCAGTTTTGATTATCCTCTGAAGTCTGTGTCTGCCTTGTTGGGAAAACTCGCCCTTGTGTTGATTCACTACCCAAGCTCCACCCGGTCGCTTGAAAGGAGGAGGAGGAGGAGGGGGGGGGGCTGCCTTGGGCTCCGCGCTGTGTTTTCTCAAGCCAAAGCCGGGCCAGCGACCGGGGTCAAATGAAGCTTGCTGGGGCCTCTCTTTGAAGCGTGGAGGTTACGAAAATAAAACTCCACAACTCCAGACTTTCATCGTCACCCGTCGGGCGGCATCTGCATCTCTCTCTCTCTCTCTGTCTCTGTCCCTGTCTCTGTCTCTCTCTCTCTCTCTCTCTCTGTCTCTCTCTCTCTGTCTCTTTCTCTCTCTCTGTCTCTCTCTCTCTGTCTCTGTCTCTCTCTCTCTCTGTCTCTCTCTCTCTGTCTCTGTCTCTCTCTCTCTCTCTCTCTCTCTCTGTCTCTCTCTCTCTGTCTCTCTCTCTCTCTCTGTCCCTCTCTCTCTCCCTCCCCCCCACTCTCTGCCATCCTGTGCCGGCCCGTCCTTGGCTGAGGGCAGTGCCCGGGCAAAGAAGCCAACCGGCGGGCTGTCCCATCCACAGTTCATCTAAAGGAGAGAGCAGCGGCTGGGATCGCACCCGGCGCACATCTGGCAGGCGCGGAGAAAGCCCACTCGCGCAGCTCCCCCTGGTGGAGGCTCGGCTTTCGCTGCGGGCGAGCTTCTGGGGTATCGGTCGAGGGCGAGGCTCCAGTCCAGCTTCAAAAACGGGGGGGGGAGGGGGAGGAAAGCTCGGAGGGAAGGGGCTCCCAACCTGCTTTCCTACACAGCAACCCCGAACTATACATTGGAAATTTCTCCCCCCCCCGCAATAAAATTTCCTTGAGCTCCCCCCCCCAAAAGGCAGTATGAGAGAGAGAGGGAGAGAGAGAGGGAGGGAGGGTCGCAGGCAGGGAGGGGAAGAGAGAGAGGAAGGGAGGGAGAGAGGGGGGAAGGAAGAGAGAATAGATAGAAGAGAGATGACAGATATAGATAGATTAGATAGATAGATGATAGATAGATGATAGATAGATATAGATGATAGATGATAGATGATAGATGATAGATAGATAGATGATAGATAGATAGATGATAGATAGATAGATGATAGATAGATAGATGATAGATAGATAGATAGATGATTGATAGATAGATGATAGATAGATAGATGATAGATAGATAGATGATAGATAGATAGATGATAGATAGATAGATAGATGATAGATAGATGATTGATAGATAGATGATAGATAGATGATAGATGATTGATAGATAGATAGATAGATGATAGATAGATAGATGATAGATAGATAGATAGATGATAGATAGATGATTGATAGATAGATAGATAGATGATAGATAGATAGATGATAGATAGATAGATGATAGATAGATGATTGATAGATAGATAGATAGATGATAGATAGATGATTGATAGATAGATAGATAGATGATAGATAGATAGATGATAGATAGATAGATAGATGATAGATAGATGATTGATAGATAGATAGATAGATGATAGATAGATAGATGATAGATAGATAGATGATAGATAGATAGATGATAGATAGATAGATGATAGATAGATAGATAGATGATAGATAGATAGATGATAGATAGATAGATAGATGATAGATAGATAGATGATAGATAGATAGATGATTGATAGATAGATGATAGATAGATAGATGATAGATGATAGATGATAGATGATAGATAGATGATAGATAGATAGATAGATAGATAATAGATGATAGATGATAGATGATAGATGATAGATAGATGATAGATAGATGATAGATAGATAGATAGATAGATAGAGAGAGAGAGAGAGAGAGAGAGAGAGAGAGAGAGAGAGAGAGAGAGAGAGAGAGAGAGAGAGAGAGAGAGAGAGAGAGAGAGAGATAGATGATGGATGGGATATAGACAGACAGATAGACAGATGATAGAACAAGAAATTAGCTCACCTTGAGTTGGTGCATTCAGCCAGGAAGGAAGGAAGGTTGGGTGGGTCTTTGGGGACTTGTTCAAATAAGTCAAGAGTGAGGTTGGTGTTTCATCCATTCATAAATAAATGCATCTACAGAACTTTTTCCAACCTTAATTTGGGCTCTTCTCCTCTAACAGAGAAAGTATTTAAGAGCACCTGGTGGAGCACGTTTGCTGTACATAGCAGCCTATCTGTGAAATGCTTGCAGTTTTAAACGTGAATGGACGGTCTCTGACTCTGAGGTAGAGGTCACACATTCCCCAACTAATAGCATTGTTAGTCCTTTTATGAAAGCCCAGTTGCCCAGATGCCACTGGGAAAACCATGATAAAGCCCAATGTTTTTAGTGGGTTGCTGTTACTAGCTGATGTACAATCATAAACCAAAGAATCAGAGACTTCTTTCTTGGAGAACAAGGCATTAGTTGAGGTATTTCCCCAATACAAATTTAAATTTAGAATAACAGAGTTGGAAGGGACCTTAAAGGTCTTCTAGTCCAACCCCCTGCTTAGGCAGGAAACCCTACACCACTTCAGACAAATGGATATCCAACATCTTCTTTAAAACTTCCTGTGTTGGAGAATTCACAACTTCTGGAGGCAAGTTGTTCCACTGATTAATTGTTCTGTCAGGAAATTTCTCCTTAGTTCTAAGTTGCTTCTCTCCTTGATTAATTTCCACCCATTGCTTCTTGTTCTACCCTCAGGTGCTTTGGAGAATAGTTTGACTCCCTCTTCTTTGTGGCAGCCACAGAGATATCAGAACACTGCTATCATGTCACCCTTGGTCCTTCTTTTCCTCAAACTAGACATACCAGTTCCAGCAATTGTTCTTCATATGTTTTTGCCTCCAGTCCCTTAATCATCTTTGTTGCTCTTCTCCCTTTCTAGAATCTCAATATCTTCTTTTATTTGATTAAGTGGAGTTTGTATGAGCCTGTGAAAGTCTGTTTTTAAAATATATTTAGTTATGTATAGTCCCAGATCAACTGAGGACAGGTACAAAATTTAAACAAACACCCCCTCTAACATCAATGAAGCACATAATTTTTAAAAAAATGAGGGCATACATTCAGATTTCTGCAAAGCATAATCTGTTTTATTTCTCTATCCATTTATTAGATTTTTATTCCTCATTTTATTTTATAAATAACTCTCTAATAACTTTATAAATAAGCTTCATCTTATTTTCCACACAAGAACCTTGTGAGGTGGGTTAGTTGAGAAAGAGTGACTGATTCAAAGTCAGCTTTGGGGCCTAAGATGGGACTAGAACTCATAGCCTCCTGCTTTCTACACCCACATCTTAATTAACCACTGCGTCAAAATAGCTAACTTTATAGTGGGGCCTTTTCTCCCCTTGAAACTTTGCTATCTCCGATTTTGGCTGAACCTTGAGTAGTTTGCTAATCTTCTTGTTGAAGGGTAGAAGTTTTAAACCCTTGGTTATCTCCCGAATGCTCCTGGATAAGTTTTCTTCATCCTAAAGGAAGCAAATTAACCGAGTGGACATCTGATCTTCATCTAAGCTTTTAGCAAAGAAATGTGAGATTCTACCTAATCTGTTGTACTTTTCATCTTTTATTGAGTTTACTGCTATGCCTTGACATTATGTGTCCAAAGTAGGATAATTTGAGGGTAGTCATTTGTGCCTTGAGTGAGACTACTGGGTTAATATGTCCAATGCTCCATTTGTTTCTCAGCTGTCCATGATACCCTCAGAAGTCTTCTTCACCACCTGTTCAAAGGTGTTAATTGCAATCGTTAGTTGCTCCAAAACTCATGTTTCCTTCTAGCATCATTCAAGACTGCAGATAAGAGCAACAAAGATGATTAGGGGACTGGAGGCTAAAACATATGAAGAACAGCTGCAGGAACTGGGTATGTCTAGTTTAATGAAAAGAAGGACTAGGGGAGACATGATAGCAGTGTTCCAATCTCTCAGGGGCTGCCACAAAGAAGGGGGAGTCAAGCTATTCTTCAAGAACCTGAGGGCAGGACAAGAAGCAATGGGTGGAAACACATCAAGAAGGAACTTAGAACTAAGGATAAATTTCCTGACAGTTAGAACAATTAATCAGTGGAACAACTTGCCTCCAGAAGTTGTGAATTCTCCAACACAGGAAGTTTTAAAGAAGATGTTGGATAACCATTTGTCTGAAGTGGTGTAGGGTTTCTTGCCTAAGCAGGGAGTTGGACTAGAAGACCTCCAAGGTCCCTTCCAACTCTGTTATTCTATTCTATTCTATTCCTATTTCTATTTCTATTCTAATAATGCAACATCTCTCTCACCTTTTGGGATATTTTGATTCATTATAGTAGCAATAAACCTAGTATGTTCATACTTGGGGCTGTTCCATCAAGCCTTATGTTTCCCTTGTACAGGGTCAAGTTGTTTAATTTATTCCAATTCTCTTGAAAAGTTTTTCACCATTCCTAGTAAATGTAGGCAATTCGTTTGACTGATTTCCTTCACTCGGGGAAGATAAAAATATAATTAAGCTTATCTTCCATATGAAAAGGACTTTCAAAGTAGAAAGACTGAACAATAACATTCCATATAACTGCACTACTATTCATTTCATGAAAACAGTAGAGACTGAAAAGGTCAATTCCCTTTAAGAGCCCCCGCCCCTATTTTAGACAGAACTCTTTAATTATGTAATTGGAATTAGCTGACTGTCTACAGGTGACATTTTTATAGCTAAAATGCTCTGAGGTCCTGCAAAGGATTGAATACTTGCTCAGGCCAGAAAATAGATAGAACTGAAAATTGAAGCATTGTCAGAATTTGTACAAAATGCCTTGCCATGGCTTAACAAAACAACAACAACAACAACAACAATCGGCTGTGTTATGAACTGGATTTCAAGGCCTTTTCAAGAGCCGAGGTGGTGCAGTGGTTAAAGTGCAGTACTGCAGCCACTTCAGCTGACTGCTAGCTGCAGTTCGACGGTTCAAATCTCACCGGCTCAGGGTTGACTCAGCCTTCCATCCTTCCGAGGTGGGTAAAATGAGGACCCGGATTGTTGTTGGGGGCAATATGCTGACTCTGTAAACTGCTTAGAGAGGGCTGAAAGCCCTATGAAGCGGTATATAAGTCTAACTGCTATTGCTATTTGCTATTGCTATTTTTTCAAAGGAAAAAAAAATCTGCATCTTTCTGTTTTCAGAAGGTATGAGATACACCACACTCCCTTACAAGTGGCAAAGCAATTCTTGTTATAAAAAATTACTTCATTTTCAGGTCTTTTTGTTATTATGACATAAATCAGTGATACATTTTGTCTAAAGTAAAGGTTCCCCTTGCACATATGTGCTACTCATTCCAGACTCTAGGGGGCGGTGCTCATATCAAAGCTGAAGAGCCAGCGCTGTCCGAAGACATCTCCGTGGTCATGTGTCCAGCATGACTAAATGCTAAAGGCACATGGAACACTGTTACCTTTCCACCGTCCCTATTTTTCTCCTTGCATTTATACATGTTTTCGAACTGCTAGGGTGGCAGAAGCTGGGCCAAGTAACGGGAGCTCACTCCGTTATGCGATGCTAGGGATTCAAACTGTCGAACTTTCTGATTGACAACGTCGCCCCTTACTTTTGCCTACTCCTCACCCAAATGCCTGTCATTAACCTGGCTGTGACTTTCCCCATCTGCTTTACATATGGTGAATAAGTACAAAAGACTTTCTTTAGAGTAATCCTATCTCTGAACCAAATTTCCCTATGAAGGTCACGTGGGGGTGTTTTTAATTTTAATTTTCTTAAAACAATTTTTCACATGCCCAGCCGTTTCCTTTTTGCATGCTGGCATTTTAATGTGTTGCTATTCTACAGTATTTATTGTGATGTGATTTGAAAGAAATGATAATCATTCTGTAGTAAAATCGATGTCCTAGGATAAGTCATTTCAAGAGCATTGGACTAAAAATCCCATAACATAATTGAAACGAGAGAACTTTAGGTTGCTTCGTTATTTGCATTTCAATTTATATAGCCAGACTTCTCAAACCTTAAGATTTGACGAACCGGTTCTACCGAATAGGTGTGAACTGGTAGGAAGCCACCTCTGATTTAGATCCTACTTTCTAGTTTTGTTATAAATTGTAATTTATAATTACAGTAAATAACCGAGGACATTGAGCATAGGCTTTCCAAGCAGAGGGAAGACCTGTGGGAGCGCAAGGCCAGGTACCATCACCTGGAGCAGTGATGGCGAACCTATGACACGCGTGTCAGTGCTGACACGCGTAGCCATTTGGGGTGACACGCACAGGATTTCATGCGATTCATCCTCGGCTCCTGCACGGCCGCCGAGGATGAAAGAATCTGTGCTGGAGGAATGGGGGAAGGGGGCGGGACGTGTGATCTCCCCCGCCCACACTCACTTACTGTATCGCCGCCGCCCCTTTCTGAGCGCAGGGGCTGCTGGTAAGGCGTGCGTGCCGTGCGCACACACGTCATCAGCGCGGCGAGGGAGGACCCGCAGGAGAGGAGCGCGGGAACAGTGCGCGCCTCTCTCCAGTCAGGCCGGCACAGAGAGTCTACTCCTGGGACTGTCGGTTACGACCGCACCACAGCAGGGAACAGCGGAGTGCCAACGGGAACTGTGAGCGCCATTAGCAGCAACTATAAATTGCGCAAAATTATGTTTTTGTCGAAGTGACACACAATGCAAGTTATGCTCGATTTTTTGCCGATTTTTGACACACCACGCCAAAAAGGTTGCCCATCACTGACCTGGAGGCTCAGCAGGCGGAGATGGTCAGCCAGTTCCAGCCCATGATGCAGTCCCACGGGAACAAGGCCCTCCAGCTCTTTGCCACCAATGGCACTTCCCTCCAGCCTCCACACCCAGAACCCCCCACCAGGAGGCTGAAGCAGACCCCTCAAGTCAGAATTTCTGCCTCCCTCTGACCCACACCAAAAGACCCCGAAGGGGGGGAGACTCTCTGCAGCAACACAAGTGTTCATTGCATGTATCCAGCCCAGGGGGCGGTAGTTTGAGGAGCCCCGATTTAGTACAATATAAAAAATGCAAATAATTTTTCCGCGGACCACCAAAATTTTCTAGCGGACCACCAGTGGGTCCACGGACTACCAGTTGTTGACTGCTTCTGATTGAGGTAAATATTCCCTTCAAACATGACGTACGGACGACGGCGTTCAAAAGTAAACTTTTTGTTTTTATTTCAACTCTATAAAGTATACAACAGGCACTCGGCAATTACAGCTGCAGGGAAAATACAGAGCAAAACAAAAGCAGTTAACTTCATGATAAAAAGGTTTTTGTTTTTTATTTCAGTCTACATCAAAAGAGTGCAACTGGTCAAAGACCACTTGATGAAAGTGTATTATTCTTGGACAAACGAAACTTAACTCCTCCCCCTCATCCGCGTAGAATCCTTACGGAGAAGAAGAAAAGCCGTCAGGATTATAAAGGAAACCACTGTGTGTAAAAACGTCATACACTGGAATAAGTACATTAGTTAGGCAACTCTGAAATCGAATTTCCCTTTGCAATTAAATCCTGAAACGTCAAAGGTCTCAGGGCTTGGAGCTGACAGAGAAGAGAACGAGGCTTTCAGCCTATCGCTTTCTAGATATACTACTGAGAAAGTTTTTCAGGAACAGTTTGCATATACATGAAATCATAGGGTTGCTTTCAGATTTAAGCCATCTTTGCGTATACCGTTAACAATGGAAGTCACAGCTTCTGTAAGTCCCATTGATGGGAATGGGTGTACTGTAAAGCAGGGGGGGGTCAAAACTCAACGTCATCAAGGCGTCGTCACGCGATGTATCGGGAATTTTTCTCCCCCTTTGCTAAACCGGGCGTGAGATTGGCCAGCACGTGTTGCCTCTGGCCCACGGGACGTGAGTTTGACACCCCTGCTGTAAAGGCTTGACCCGTCAAAACCGCGCTCGACTAAGCCGCGCCCGATTAAACCACGTCACTGATGTCATCAACAGGGCGACAACAGCCAGCGCGGAGAAAGAAGGGCGCTTTAAATAGCGCTTTGAAAGCAAGCCGATTCAACTTAAGGTAAGGGTTAGGTTTAGGGTTAGGTTTAGGGTTAGGTTAAGAGTTAGGGTTAGGTTTAGGGTTAGGTTAAGGGTTAGGGTTAGGGTTAGGTTTAGGGTTAGGTTAAGGGTTAGGATTAGGTTTAGGGTTAGGTTAAGGGTTAGGTTTAGGGTTAGGGTTAGGTTAAGGGTTAGGTTTAGGGTTAGGTTTAGGATTAGGATTAGGTTTAGGGGGGTTAGGTTTAGGCATTAATTTTAGGTTTAGGGTTTACAGCGTGCTTCTGTCTCCGCGCTGTTGTCGCCCTGTTGATGACGTCAGCGACGCTGTTTAGTCGGGCGCGGTTTAGTCGGGTGCGGTTTTGTGGTGGAACCCTGTAAAGGTAACTAAGTCTGGAATCAACCTGGAGAAAGCACGGGGCCTGTTTTGTTTAGTGGTGCAACAAGATTAACTCCTCCCCTTTTTTTTCAGTCAATGATTTTCCAATCAGAGATGTTTTTCTTTCGTTTCCCCCCCTCCCCCCCTTTTGCTACGATGTCAATTTTATTGTCTAATGTGCCCGATTGGATTTATTTTTTAAAATTCTTTTTTTTTTAACTATGGAATCTATTACAAAATGTGGCATGTCTTGAAGTTTTGACGCACTACTGTTTTAAAATTTGCACACCTTAGCAAAACAGGAATACCTGTATACAGACTGATAGTATGTCATATATTAATTTGACCTGCACGTACATTTATACATTTCACAGAAATGATGCTGTATCTCATTAACAGATACACAGCTCTGGTACATTTATAACAGAAATAAGAGAACGACGTCATCATTTCTGTAATTCATCAATATTATATAGTAAAGGCTTATAAACTGTTAGCCGAAAGAACTGTAAAACGCAGCAAGCTAAGAAAGGACAACATTTTGAGGTGTTTTTTGTCTTGGTCATGCAGCATAACACCAAATTTGTATTTTCTTTTTTTTAATAGGATGCCATGAATTTAAGGCACTTGCAACAATGCCAAATAACTAGATGATGTTTTAAAACTATGGGACGAATGGACAACGGTACAGTTGACGTAAACCTCAGTAATACTGACAATTATGACATTAATTCAAGTCTACGTTGATCTAAAAACATTACCTTACAAATAAGAAAAAAATGAAAATAATGCAATGGAGGTCTAAAAGAAAAAGCTATATGTATACCATAAAATATCAACACGGAAAAAAATATCTATTTACATAAATATTTGCCTGTGGTCCTATCATCATTAAATAATTTTCTATGGAGAATGCAGCACTGTGTTGAACTACAGTTCCTCTGTGTGTCTTTAGAAGTTGGTTCTAAATCAGTGTGTCTTGCATTTGTTAGCAAACTCGTTTTTATGCAGATGTGCCACTGCACTTTTTATTGTGGAAAGCAAGGTCTCAACTTCAAATGCATTATTCGGGGAAGGAAATGTACCAAATCAATGGGGTCTTAAGTAAATAATGAGTAAGTTTATCGAAGGACTATAGCCATAAATAATAATAAATCGTCCACATACTAGTGAGCCAGGCCAAGCCTGTAATTCGGCCGTGACAAGTTTACCATTCCCAGCTGTGATGTGTAGTTAGCATTCCCATTTCACCTATTAAGTTCAGTAAAAACCAAGAAATCTGCAACATTATTGCCCTAATTTACATGTTGAGTAGCACTTTAATCTTATTGCTGGGGATGGAAAACTCACGATGGGAGGCCATTTTTTGGTGTGCTCTGCATGGAAGGAGGAACACGTGGACTAAGACAGTACTTTGAAACATAAAATGTGTATGTTGATATATATATCTATATTTATATATATGTAAATAAAATATATTACTTATAAATGCAGGGTTTGTTATTATACATATGCTAGTTTAAGTTATTGAAAATACATTTGGTAAAGAAGATGCAAGTGATCTTGACAAAATAAATTTATGTTAAGTGCACACCACACCAATTATATATTATTGAGTGCGGTTCAAGGACAAAATGGGAGGGATCAAGCATAATAATTCATACCACGCTCATTCGGCAACTTTTCTTGCATAAATATTGTTTCAAAACTCGTGACTACTTGTCAGCTGAGTGCTTGAGGAGGACCTCATACCACTGCAACTGCTTAGATTGGAGACCACTATATATATATATATTATAGGAAATATCCAAGAGTTGAAATGAATACATTTTTAGATTTTTAATTAATTTAGGGTAGGCGCGTCACTTGTTTAAGAGGTGATGTGCAGAGAGTTCTTTGTCTAATGATCCCAGGTGTAATGTAGAAACAAGGAAACTTGATCGAAATGACGATGGGAATCTTTTAGCCCTATTGGTAAAATCTGTTTCCGGCATTATTTATATTCTAAATTATGTGTTTTTTTGTTAAGACTTGATATATACAATTAGTTAGGCAGAACTAACGAGCAGCAGAAGTGATTAACAAGTGGTGCAGTGTTATTATAGATGCTCACTGTTGTGTATTTGTTTTAAAAAAAAACACCATGAAATTTGCAACAATTAAACAGATTGGATATAAATGAAGCTCGGAGTCCTTCTAGAAAAGGACAAAATGGATGATGTTATATTAACTTAAGCCAGTGTTTCTCAACCTTGGCGACTTTAAGTCCTGTGGACTTCAACTCCCAGAATCCCCCAGCCAGCACAGCTGCGCTGGCTGCGCGATTCTGGGAGTTGAAGTCCACAGGACTTAAAGTCGCCAAGGTCGAGAAACACTGACTTAAACTATGGCGCTGTGTTTCTTTCTGGAATATTCCACTCAAGCTATAGGTACCCTTGTGAATGGGAAAAAAATTATCTGATGAAACTGACAATCGAAAATTCTGAAAGTGAATCCTAGACGTTTATGTTTTCGTGCCCCTTCAAGCAAATGAATCTAGTTTCATGGATACGAGAAGAGGTGAAAATGTCTGTTTAATTTTAACGAGGAAAAAAAAAAGACACCGTCCCCTCATTTTTTTTCTGTAGACTAAATTTCAATTTGGACTGACAAGATTGAAGATTACTTCTGCTCTCCAAGATTGTACAGCCTGAGCCTCCCTAAGCAGCCAGATATTATTCTAACTTATTCTAGTTATGCTCCTCCTCATGCTTTCTAATCTCTGCTTTACCTTTGTCTTAACATTACATATGTATTTTGCTCACTGTTTATGAAAACTGTCTCATTCCGATTCTGTGAGGATGGCCAACAATATGTCTTTTTATGTATGAGGAAAGATTATGATTTGCTATCTTACAATGTTGTAAAGTTTAAAATTGAAATACCAGGTTACATTTTAGACAGGGAAGGATATGTGTGTGTGTGTGTGTGTGTGTGTGTGTGTGTGTGTGTGTGTATGTGCTGATAAATAAATAAAGGGAACAAATAAAACACAAATATAACAAAGGCAACAGTAAAAATATTGGGTTTCTGTCGTGATGGACTCTTGTGACGAGCCGATTGACAGAATGGAAGCAGTTAGCTTCCTCCCATAATTGGGGCATATCAGGCGTTGTGACTTTAAAAATATATATATATATATATATATATATATATAGATAGATAGATAGATAGATAGATAGATAGATAGATAGATAGAGTGTGTGTGTGTGTGTGTGTGTGTGTGTTAGTGTTATTTGTGCTGATAAATAAATAAAGGGACTAGTATAAATCTATTTCAAGCTATTTAGCTCTCATCAGCTAGCCATACCCTTAATGGGATTATTTATTTAAGGGTATGGCTAGCTGATGAGAGCTAAATTGCTTGAAATACATCTATACTAGTCTCCCTTTATTTATTTATCAGCACAAATAAAACACAAATATAACAAAGGCAACAGTAAAAATATTGGGTTTCTGTTGTGATGGACTCTTGTGACGAGCCGATTGACAGATGATGGAAGCAGTTAGCTTCGTCCCATAGTTGGGGCTTACCAGGGGTTGTGTGTGTGTGTGTGTGTGTGTGTGTGTGTGTGTACGTGTACATGTATGTATGTACGTACACACAGACATGTGTGTATTTATGCGTATGTATGTACGTACACACACACACACACACACACACACACACACATCAGAAAATTACAATGGCCTATTGCTTGCTCTTCTCAGTAACTAAGTCAATTAAAAAGATTTACCTTTACTAAGGTTTGGAAGCTTGACTCATTTTAGTAAGGCTGATAGATGTACATGTGATTGGATGTTAAATGCCACATCAAAGATTCCTACCCCTGATCCTATGTCTATTGGAAGCAGAGTGCTATTTCCAGGACTGTTTTATTATATCGTACCAGTCCTGGTTTGATGCTGGTTCTTTATTATTATTTTTGGTGGAAGCCATCAGTAGGAACAGACAAACAGTATTCCCCCCCCAATCCCCCCCCCCTAAATATCTTAAAAATAAGCCACAAGTTTGTATAAAATATGTGAAAATATTACAAAGAGATTATCATCTCTTCGGGTTTTTTTAATCCTTCAAACTCATATATTGTTTTCTAATGTATTAGGCTAGAGGACTTTTTTCATTGAATCATTGGTGATAATTGGAAGTAGCCATTCATTTCTGGATGTTTTGGCGCTAATCTCTAAAGCATCAATTATGAGGAAAACTAACTTTGACAATTTTAGATATAATGCTAATCCAGTGCAATGTATGGAACAGCCAGTGTTTCGCTTCAAGTTCATCTTATAGCCCTGTCCAACGACAGGGAAATTCTAAGTTATGCAAACTGGATTAGATCCAGACTAAGATAACAACCCTATAGACACCTATTTCAGAATATGTTCTGTTGAACAAAGTAGGGTCTTACTTCTGCATAAGCACATGCTTATAAAATAACTAAAATAATGAAATGCATTGTAAAATAACTAAAATAATGAAATTAATGGCGCAAGCTAGTATTTCATAAATTTCAGAGTAAAAGAAAAATATAAACTTGCACATGTCTAATCGGATGCGACCATCATTAAGTTCAGTGGAATTCATTTCCAGTCAAATGCAATAGCATTCATAGCCTATATAAGATAATAACGTGGTCTGAATCTGGTCCTCATTAATAGGATTTGAGATGCTGAATAGGGCGAAGTAAGTAAACAGAATGGTATTAGGCAATGGGGAAAAGATAATGGGAAGCAAACTAAATTAATGCATGGTGACAAAACTAGAGGTATAAATTTATTTCTGGATTCAGAGAAGTCTGGAGAGAATTCCAAAGGAAATTGACATTCTATAAATGTGGCTGTTGGTTATCTCTTCGTGGAACTAATTTAAGAAACTGTCACAGATGCAAGACTACTTCAGCAGCGTATTGAGAAATGCTAACAAAGTTATACTGATACATGGAAGTCATTGCTGGAATTGCCTCGAAAATTGTTATCTGTAATAGCCTTTTTGACATTTCTGTCCTCTGAACATGTTGAATTCTCCTAACAAGCATGGACAAATTAGTCTGTAGCACTGACCATTAAAAGATTCATAACTGGTAGATGTAATTCATCATTCAGATGGACCCATTTAAAGACTTGTCCACTTCAGCGGGACACATTTAAAAGTGAATTTAATCCTCCTTTTGAAAGGAAAGGCATATCGAAGTATCCCATTTCAATTACATTGTTCCATGTCTGTAGACTGATCTGTCGGAGTTATATTTTACAAGGAAAGATTAACTAATTATCTTTGGGGAAAACAAATAAAATACTTGTGGGATCTGGAAAAATAGAAAAGAAAACAAAATAAGGGCAGTACTGCACAGTAGCATTAAAAATATGTATATATACATATATCACCCACGTATAAGTGTGCATAGGAATACACCCACTCATACAGTTCTAACTGACAGTGAAATTTCTTGCTACATCTTTTTTTTTCTTCTGAAAAATGAGTGTGGAAGTTTGTTTTCTTTCACAGATGAAAGACCTACATAGCACCTAGATAATAATGCAGTGGATTTTGCAACTTCAGGGGGCTCTCAATGTGTTATTTTAGAGAAACTAAAAAGGCCTAATATTTACAGTTGGTTAATATCTCATTTTTAGGACCTCTGAATAAGCATTCTTCCTTTTTTCTTTTAAAAGATGGTTATAGCATATACGTAAAACAAATAATTTTTTCCCCCCACATGCTCTTACGTATCCGTAATCCCCAAAAGAAACAATCAAAAGTAAATTCTCAAGACATGGGACTGGAGGATTGACTGACCCACATTTGCTTAACAGTTTCACAGGAAGTGTAGCAGTTGTGCTTCTGGTTATCAGTAGGGAAGAAAAGCGTGATCAGAACTTAAAATGAAGAAAGGTAACATTCATTCTTGTCTTGTGTACTGCTTGAAAAGAAAGACAAATTATAGCACTGCTTTGACACGAGCTCCATTTTTTTTTTCCTGGTCCTCCTTAGTTTAACACACTGGCCTTCTTTAAGAGGCTCAATGCACTCAACCTGCAGTTTGGGGGGGTACCCCAGTTACTGTAACCATTGATTCTACAAGCATAGAATCGGCTACAGCACTTAAAACAGCTTGGAATATATTTATCAATAAAGAGAAATGAACTTAACGGCTAGAATTATGTGCATCTTATTCTACGAACTTTCAAATCGTAATGGAGGCAATAGCATGTTCGGTACCATGATAGAAAACACGTGTAAATCATCAATGAAAAAAAGTTTTGCTTCAGGACCACCATGTCAACTGCTGTGTTAAATTCAAACAGAAAACATGTGAAGAGCACTATTGTCATCTAAACAAGAAGTCCTAATGCCACTGTAATTACTGTAGCAGCATCAATCAAGGCATCATGGTGACCCCGAGCATGAATCCTTCCCAAATCTTTCAGGTCTGCTGGCAGCCATGTCTCAGGAAGCTGTCTTCAGCAAGGCAGAAGCAGGTAAGAGAAAAAAACAATTAAAAGTCTATGTCCCATCCTGAGTTGTCATCAGGTGGTGGTTCATCGTTGTCCTCAGGGAAGCTATCAAAATTGCTTGTATCGGTCGGAGATGCAACCTGTCCAATGAAGAAAATTAAACTATTGGTCGTGTTAGTTGCTGCATTTAAATCAGTATAAAACAACAAATATTTGGAGTGAAAAGGGAATTGAAGTTATGGTTTAGGTTTGGGTTTAATTTATTTGTATGCCGCCCTTTTCCCAGAAGGGACTCAGGGCGGCTCACAACTCAAAAAGGGAGGGGAAATACAAACAGAGTTACAAAAACATAAAAACCATACATAGTTAAAAGCACAACAATCATACCATTCGAAGTGGGGCAGCGAGTCTTTAGCCCCAGGCCTGTCAGAGCAGCCAGGTTTTAAGGGCTTTGCGGAAGGCCTGGAGGGTGGTGAGGTACGAATCTCCCTGGGGAGTTCGTTCCAGAGTGTCGGAGCAGCCACAGAGAAGGCTCTCCTCTGGGTAGTCACCAGTCGACACTGGCCGGCGGATGGAATTCGGAGGAGGCCTAGTCTGTGGGATCTAATTGGCCTAGTGGAGGTAATTGGCAGTAGGCGGTCTCTCAAGTATCCAGGTCCAATACCATGAAGGGCTTTGTAGGTGACAACTAGCACCTTGAAGCGTACCTGGAGATCAACAGGCAGCCAGTGCAGCTCGCGGAGGATAGGTGTTACGTGGGTGAACCGAGGCGCACCCACGATCGCTCGCGCGGCTGCATTCTGGACAAGCTGAAGTCGCCGAATACTCTTCAAGGGCTGCCCCATGTAGAGCACGTTGCAGTAATCCAGTCTGGAGGTCACAAGGGTTATTATTTTAATCATTCAGAATTTGAGTAATACCAGTGACAATCTCAGATGCGTATATCTGGACTGTAAATTAAACAGGAAAGGTGCTTGGTGGTAGATAGAAAGGATGTAAAAAGTAAACAAAAGATTTGTTGTGCAGGTTCATGTCTGTCATAGGATGTGCAGAATGGTTTTGTTCTTTAGCTAATAATTGATGAAGGAGTGAACGTGAGTTAAAATTGATTGTATATTGTGATTTACTGTATACTTAAGAGAATGGTTCAATACCGAATGGAGAATAAGATAGAGAGGTGTTGTCTCGTTCACTGTCTCGAATTGGTATGACTGTTGTGTATTTTAAATTATGTATTGTTTTTGTGTCGTTTTAATTTTCTGTTTATATCCCCCTTCCCTGGTTGAGTTGTGAGCCGCCCTGAGTCCCCTTCGGGGGAAAAGGGCAGCATATAAATAAAATCAACATTTGGAATCTTTAGACAATTTTCTGATTTCAACGGTGAGCTCTTTATACCACTTGTCAATTCATCTTGGCCAGTAAGAGTTAAGAGACGGTTCAGAAATGTAGGATTCTGACGTTTTCATTCATAATATCGTGCTACGTAGTACTGTGAAAAATAATTCTGTGAATGGGAATATCTTGACACCCAAAGGGGTAAAAGAGGAAGTAAAGAAGTGAAAGAAGAAGGGGGCATTGTTCAGAATAAAAATAATATAAAAAAAGTGATGGGAAAAGATGAAAGGGTATAATGGGCACCCCATAATTTTTTTTAATGAATAAGACATTTAGAAAGTAATTTTGAAGCAACCTTCCAATGAATGGGTTTGGCTTCTTCGTATTTCCTAACGAGAATGGAGAGTTTGACAAAATAATGTAAAGATTTCTTAATGATATTAACAGCCCCTTGAACTGATCTAAAAAGCTGGGATTTAATGCAGATGTATGGCAGGTTACTGTATGTGTGAAAAACAAAATTGGCGTAAAGCTGTTTAGAAAATGCATATAAGCAATGACAGAGGAGAAAGAAATTGCTGCCTTTGTCCACATCTAAAAGGTCTGTGTTCGTTTATGACATGTGACAGATAAGTTAAAAAAAGATCAACACAAGTTTAGAAAGTGGGAAGACAAATTGTTGATGTTTTCCATTTAACTTGACACAGTATGACCCCATATTTATTGAATTAAATATGGTAGTTTCATTACATAAATGTCAACTGCTTTTGACTTGGGAGAAATCTGTTTGCAAGAACATGGAAGACTTAATAAGGAATCTAACAAATTAGAACATGTTGAGTTGAGAAATAATAAGTATAAAATATATTTTATATTTTAGAAAAGTGGACTCAAAATATTAAAAATTAACAAGGCATAAGTAATATGATAACTGTTTCCCAGTAGTATCTGCAATTGTATGTCTCCCAGGAATAATTTTTTTTTTCATAATAGCACCGGTAGTGAAGTATCTGTTTAATGATTAAAAGCCAATATAATAAAGACAACACAAGTATTCTCTCTCCTCCAAAATAAATTAAATCTTCTTGTGCTGTTCTTGAAAATTGTCATTGCTTGGGGGAGTCATGATAATAGACTGAATGACAGAAGAAAACTTACTATTTTCAGAAAAATGACCTTCCTGATTGCTAAATAGATTGAAATGTACATTCATTCAAACAGAGTTAGTTATTTTTGAATATGTTCATTATTATTGAGGGGGTTATACATAATTTACCGATTCCTATGTATTATGTACTTTTCTATCTATTAGTTGAAACACAGGGTAAAGGAATTCAAGAATTTCACTCTGAATGTGTGAAAATAAATAATAAAAGTCAAATATTTTAAATTCCATTCACGATGGGTATAACATTGAAACCTGACATGAAATATTTCGTAAGTGGTAAAATTCAAACAATATGTAGAAAATTAAACTAAGTATAAGTTGTAGCAAAGTAATGTGTATTGAAAGAAAAACAATCACATTAATCACCACCACAATTTAACCCGTTTAATTAGCAAGTCCACCGCTCTCATAATAATAATTTTAACAGACCACAATTATATGAAAGCTGTCCTTTGCATTTATTTAACAGGAATATTTTTCATATATAGTATTCTCAAACTATCACTCCTTTCTGCTAAAAAGAGTTGTGTTTGATATAGAAATAGATGTTCTTAAATCCATGTATATAATCCAGATTTAACAGAATGTCACTTGATCTTCACTTCTTCTTTTTTACAAATTTAGCAGAAACAAAAGGAAAAGACTTAAGCCAAAGTTAAGAGTAAGTATTTCCTTTTTTTCTTTCAATAGTATTTTTAGGACCCTATTATCAGTATGGATACCAATATTTACTGTTGGCATCAAAATGGCTCTGCATGGAAATTAAGGCAACTGTTGTGGGACTTGTAGGCTTCACGCTAAGCCAACCTAGAAAGTCATTTATTTTGAAAAAGAAAGGCAGCAACTTTCTAACTTATAAATAATTTAAATAATAACTTATTTAACTTATGCCAAATTGGAGAAACGATGATAAGTTGTCAATTGAGTACAACAAGGTGTGATCTAATCCGACATTACAAAATGGTGTGATAGAAGAAATGAAAAGGAGAACTGAGGCAATGTAAGTTGGAAGACGAACAAAGAACTTTTGGTAGTAAAGAGGTAAAGATTTCATTAAAATATATTTCAGCCTCAACTTTTGTATTTTACTATAAGCTTCATCACTGATTCATTGTCAGAAGAGATCTTCAGATACACTCTTACTACACGTCTCTGAAAATGAAGTCAATCAGAGGTCTGCAAACGTGGGAATGCTAATGTAAATTAACAAGACATTTCTATGTTTTGGCTCAGAGCTCCTGCTTGTTTTTCCAATGGGTTTATTCAGCAACTTTCTTAAGTTAGGATTCCAATATTGTGAATGTTGTGTTTTACTGTTTTATTTTATTCACATATTATTTCATGTTTTGTCTTGCACTCCTTCCCCACGAATTGTAAGCCGCCCTGAGTCCCCTCAGGGAAAAGGGCGGCCTATAAATGACAATAAAATCCAAAAAAATCCAAATCCAATATATACATTTTAGCAAGTAATAAAGCTATACTCACACTTGGTACAATAGGAGGTGTCAATGTACCTTTTCTTAAACCTTCCCAGTTAAAGCCTTCAAACCACCTGAAGTCAGAAGATAAAATGATATAAAGAAATTGGTATGACCCAGATAACCATTGTAGCAAGACCAAGTAGCCTAACATTAAACATTATAAAAACTACATTTCTGAAACCCTGTTAATTAATACTTGTGGGAAAGACAGATTGGTGAACACATTGTTTTATACCAGGGCTGTCAAGCTCCTGGCCCATAGGCTGATGTGTCATGTGCTGGCCATGCCCACCGTCGTTTAGTGAAAGGGGAAAAAAGTCCCAATACATCACGTGACATTGCCATAACTTGAGTTTTACTCCCCTGCTTTATACTAATTAGCAATAGCAGTTAGACTTATATACCGCTTCATAGGGCTTTCAGCCCTCTCTAAGCGGTTTACAGAGTCAGCATAATCGCCCCCACAGTCTGGGTCCTCATTTCACAGTCTGGGAAGGATGGAAGGCTGAGTCAACCTTTGAGCCGGTGAGATTTGAACCGCTGAACTGCAGATAACAGTCAGCTGAAGCGGCCTGCAGTACTGCACCCAAACCACTGCGCCACCTCGGCTCTTGTGTTAGGATGGTACCAAGAATTTTCCTCAGAGAAAATTCTGAATCAAGGCTCTGTCCAGACGCAGATGTGATGAAAAATAATAGTAAAGGAATAAGTCCATTAAATGACATGAGATTTCCAGATGCTGAAGCAGATGGACAGATACTTTATCGATGCTGGCTATCTATCTTCTTCAAACAGGTAAAAAAAAGTTAAAAAGCTAATGAATATCTTTGGGAGATCTGACAGTTGGATATCTGTAACTCAATTTACATTTAACCTGCCTCCTGTTTATGTTGTATTATGTTGAACAGGAATCGCTGATTGGCTTCCAAAGCAATTTCATTTATTAGGTTGTTATGTTATGTTAAATTTATTGTGTTATATATCATTCTGTTATTGAATTTTGATTCTAATTTTGAAGTTGTTCTCATTTATTTTCACTGCAAAATCTTTAATGCTGCATAGATAGTTAGCACATCCAGGTTTGGAGTGGTGATATGATACGAAGCTGAAGCTCATTCTACTCAGAATATAGGCAGATACATTCTGCATAGCTGTCTTACATTACTCAGATTTCTGGTGAAAAAAATTGCAGGTATTGGATTGGGGTAACTTTCTTTTCATTCAGTTTTTCTTCTGTGCAAAAAAATACACCTAAATACTGTATATTGATGGATTTAAACAGAGGGTTCCTTTTTTTCCTGAAATATACCTACTTGTGCTTTTGAATATCCTTGACTCCATTTTTCAAGTTACCTAATCTTTCTGATGGGTTGTCCCTGTTTAAAAATAAAAGAACAAGAAAAAAGTTATAGAAGAAAATTGGAAATCAAAGTTTTTTCTAGTATATGTGTGTGTGTGTGTGTATTAGAAAAAGCTGTGTATGTATGTGTGTGTGTTTCTGTATAGATTAGAAAAAACATATATATATATATATATATATATATATATATATATATATATATATATATATATATATATATATATATATATATATATATATATATATATATATATATATATATATATATATATATATATATATATATATATAAAGTCACAGCCCCTGGTATGCCCCAATTATGGGAGGAAGCTAACTGCTTCCATTCTCTGTCAATCGGCTCGTCACAAGAGTCCATCACGACAGAAACCCAATATTTTTACTGTTGCCTTTTGTTATATTTGTGTTTTTTTAATTTGTATATATTTAAATATATACCTTTCTCCCTGGCTCTGCTGATAACAGATCAGAGCCTGTGGTTTAATGGCTGAGACGTCTGCCTAATATGTAATATAGCCCAGGCTCGAATCCCAGTAAGGGTATGGCTAGCTGATGAGAGCTAAATAGCTTGAAATAGATCTATACTAGTCTCCCTTTATTTATTTATCAGCACAAATAATGTGTGTGTGTGTGTATTTCTATATGTACTAGAGTAAGCTTTTATATAATGTGTATGTGTGTGTATGGCTTACAATGGCTAACGATGACAGTAATAAAGAATGAAAACAAAATATTGACATCAATGAACTTAATTAACAAAACCCATTAAAAATTAGTACACACCCACCCACATCACTTTATATTACACATAGAAAAAAATTACCTGCATAGTTTTTTAATTAAGTTAGCAGCATTTTTGGCAATCTTCTTTGGAAATTCAATCATGTCAATCCCCCTTAGTATGATGTTATATGTTTTCATGGGATCTGGGCCTGAGAAAGGTGGACTATAGAAAAAGAAAAAAAATAATACTAATTAAAATCTGGTGGTAATTGGTTGTTTTTTTTTGCAAATAAACTTAAGCCTGTTTTACCTTATTTTGGATGATTGTGTGATTAAAGCATTACTATATGCTGCTTATAATGTAGTTATTATGTCTACATCAGAGGTGAAAATAAGAAAATCATCCAAAAAATCAAGCCTTTCTTACTCGTGAACCTATTCAGAATTTATATTCCTTGTAGGTTCGCCACAGAGTCTTCCTGCCTTCACTTGTGAACTGAATAGAATGTTGTCAGAGATAATATTCCAGTTCTGAAATGTAGACTCCAAGGAGGTTCAGCTAGCAAGCCTCTAAAATATTATGTTCAGAAATCATTTATATATCTGATCATTTATATCCCACCTTTATTAATTTAACAAATAACTCAAGGCAGCAAACATATCCTTCCTTCCCCCTTCCTTTCCCCACAACAACAATTCTCCCTGGAGGTGAATTGAGGCTGAGAGAGAGCCCAAAATCACTTAGCTGACTTTCATAGCTGGGGCAGAATTTGAACTCAGGGATTTTTTGCTTTCTAGCCTGGTGCCATAACCACTAGACCAAACTGTCTCCCTTTTAATCTTCCTATTCAATGTTTTTAGTGGTGTTTTTTTTAAAAAATATAGCTACATTTAACTTTTTTAGAAATGTGTTGTTTCAAAATAGTACCTAGCTGCTTTCTAGCATGTTTCCATTTTGTTTTGATTGTTTTGTGTTTTGAAGAGATGTTTCAAGTTCCTTCTTGAAGATTGAAGTCCAGTTCAATCTGCGTCAGGCTAAACTTATCTAACTGGTACCATGAACTCATGATTTGGTGAACTGGTAGAAGAACCCAGGTTGGTTTGGTATGGGGCAGAGGTTACTGCCAAACCGGGCTGAACCAGTAGGGGCTTGCCCGGACGCTTCTGTGCATGTTCAGAAACGTTGTGCACACGAGACCGCCTACTGCCACATACCTCCCAACGGCCGATAAGATCCCACAGGGTGGGCTTCCTTAGGACGCCGTCAGCCGGACAGTGTCGGCTGGCGGGGCCTCGGAGGAGAGCCTTCTCTGTGGCTGCTCCGACCCTGTGGAATCAGCTGCCCCCAGAGGTCCGGACCTCGCCCACTCTCATGGCCTTCAGAAAAGCTGTTAAGACCTGGCTGTTCCGGCAGGCCTGGGGCTGTTGACCTTATTATGTAGGGTCCGGCCCCAATCTGAACGTATGCGTGTTGGAGAATTTTTAATTTTTATTTTGTTTTCTTTTCTTGTTCTGTGTAAACCGCCCGGAGTCCTCCAGGATTGGGCGGCCTATAAATCTAATAAATTGAATTGAATTGAATTGTATGAGCAGGAGCAAGAGCAGTAAACCGGTTAGCAACCCACCACTCGTATGGGGGGGGGTATCACCCACAAAAGGGCGAACAACAAAAGCGCGCCTGACTAAACCGCAGTGACAAAACCGCGAGTTCTAAAGCGCGCCGACGAATGAGCGCTGAAGCGCGCCAACAACAGCGCGCTGACAGAAGCGCGCTGTAACCCTAACCCTAAACCTAACCCTAAACCTAACCCTTACCTTCTTAAATCGCGCTTCTGTCGGCGCGCTGTTGTCGGCGCGTTGATGACATCGCGGTTTTAGCGACGCGGTTTAGTCGGCGCGGTTTTGTCGTTCGCCCTTTTGTCGGGTCACGGTATGGGGGCAGGGAAGTGCTCACCAATCAGAATGAAATGAACAAAAATGGCAAATTTGCCTCATCAATATCCTTCCCTCTTCTAGTGGTCATCCAAATACTTTGGTTGCTAGAAAGCAGGTTGCAAATCCTTGAAAAGTCATAATTCCGTAGCATGTTTTTAAACACTATTTTTGTTTATCGTAAGGTATGCCAGCTCTGAATCCCAACTCTTCTAATCAAAGTGACAACAGCAGAAATATTCTCCAGTTTGCTGAACTATTTTTATCTGTAGCTCCAATTCAATGCCCATACCTGCCAGTCAAGAGCTCATACATTAAGATTCCCAGTGACCAGTAGTCTGCTGAAATATCATGACCTTTGTTCAGAATGATCTCTGGGGCTACGTATTCTGGAGTTCCACAAAAAGTCCATGTTTTCTTTCCAAATCCTATTTTTTTTGCAAAACCAAAATCGACCTGTGAAAGAAAGTTCACACACTCATCAAGGAAGACAAAAAGTTAAAAGCAGTTATGCAGGCACAAGGACATAAAGAGATGGTCACAACACAGGTTTTCACGACCACAAATACATCTAAAGAGTAGGCTTCATGAGAAAATTCTCAACGGAAGAGTATTAAAAGAAAGAGCATATTTCCTCTGTCAAGATTTAGGAAAAAACAGTAACAATTTCCATTTAGTTGAATGATCTAATAAAGATAATCTAAACCAGGGGTGGCAAACTCGCATCACCACATTGTTGTTACGTGATGTATCGTGACTTTCCCCCTTTGCTAAAATGGGATGGGTGTGGCCAGCGCGTGAAATATCCATCCTGCAGCAGAGGTGGGTTCCTACCAGTTCGCACCTATTCGGTAGAACCGGTTCGTCAAATCTACCGAACCGGTTAGAAGAGGTTCCACCAGTGGACCCGGAAAGCAGGCCACACCTACAGAAGAGGTTCCAAACATTTTTTGAAACCCACCACTGGTCCTTGGATATGATTACTCTACACTATCATGCTCCTATTTATAAAACTCAGTGCCTCTGTGAAAGGTAAGGATGACTCCTGCATTTGTGGTGCAATCAGAACATTGCGTGTGTTGACGTTGTTTTAACGCAAACCAAAGATGCCTTTTAAAAAGAAAGTTTACATCATATTCTTATGCCTGCCAGTGCTGTGTGTAAGGTAATTTAAGGTGGTTCTGACAAGTGTCGTCGGCATCTTCATATCCTGTCCCATGGGCGGCAAACCACTCCCATCCGGTCACATGGGCGGCAAGCCACTCCTACAAAGGAGGCCACACCCACAGAGTAGGATTCAAATAATTTTTGAAACCCACCACTGTCCTGCAGGCTGCGAATTTGACACCCCTGATTATTAGACAGTTTTACAGCTGTCTAATAATTAGCTTATGTATCCTAGCTGGATACTACTTAACAGTTAAACCATAAAAATTATATAGATCAACAGCCGGCAACACCACACGCATTGCATTCAGCACCATTATACTTTTTTTTGTAAAAAGTTTTTTTATTTTTCCCTTCAAATTCATTCTTAGACATACATTCTTATAATTTCTATTTAACATTTGTCAATTCATATCATTTTTCTGCCTGCATATTTACATTCTGATATTTTCTTATTTCCCCTTCTCCTAATTTAATCATGTGTCGTCTGAGATACTTATTTCATGTTTTTTTTCCTTTTTCTTTCTATTTATATCTTTTTTTCAAGCCACTCATAAAATTGCCCCCATGTCCTGTAGTACACTGATTCCTCTTTATTCTCAATGTCAACCTGTTCATTTCTGCACAGTCTAATATCTTCTTTATTACCTCCCCTTCCGATGCGATTTTGTCTTCTTTCCAATTTTGTGCAAATACAATTCTAGCTGCTGTTATTATTTGTACAATCAAATATGAATCTTCTTTACTTTACTGGTAGAATACCCAATAAAAATACCTCTGGCTTAAACTCTACAGGTTGATGCATCATTTTCTCTAATCCTGTTTGTATTTTAATCCAATAACTTTTTGCGTCCCTACATGTCTACCACAATATGATCCTGGCAATTGGTGACATTTCCAACATTTAGCTGATTTATCCTTAAACATTTTTGCTAATCTTTCAGGTGTCATGTGCCAGTGTGGCACGACAAAACCACGAAGCCCTTATCCGCGGAGATATAAGCGCGTCGCTAAAGCTGTGATGTCATCACCGCATGTCATCACCGCCGCGACAACAGCGCGGCAACAGAAGGGCGCTTTAAAATGGCGCCGCAGCAGAAAGCCGATTTCAATTAAGGTAAGGGTTAGGATTAGGTTTAGGGGTTTGCTTTAGGGTTAGGTTTAGGGTTAGGTTTAGGGTTAGGTTTAGGTTTAGGGTTAGGTTTAGGGTTAGGTTTAGGGTACTGAGTGCTTGGGAATGCGCGGATTTGCCCTCCGCGATTATGTCATCGCGGTAGGGTTGCGTTTTTCCTTAGCGCTTCGAACGGCGCGAATTAGTCTTCGCGCTTATGTCTCCGTGGATAAGGGCTTCGCGGATTTGTGGTGGAACCATGTGCCATCTATAAAACATTTTAGCACCATTATATTTGTCTGCAATTCTAATTCCCAATCTTGTCAACTCAAGAAATAGCAACTCAAGATGATTTAGTGCCACCTGTAGGCCAAATTATAATTCCTTCTGGGTTTTTTTGTAGGATTGTGATATTATTACTTTTTCATCTTCCTGTATTCCACCACATTATTCCTATTTCCTCTAAATGGCCACAATTCTTGTGCAGAAAAACAAATCTAATAGGTATAATATTGGAATTAAATGAGAAAGGGAAAAATTAACTGGCAATATTTGTATGATATATGGTGGCTGGACACCATCGAAGCTGACACCAGCCAGGGTATAGAACAACTCAAGTAGTGCAAAATTGGAAGACGTGGAGAGAACTGTCCAGAGGTGGGTTCCTACCAGTTCGCACCTATTCGGTAGAACCGGTTCGTCAAATCTACCGAACCGGTTAGAAGAGGTTCCACCAGTGGACCCAGAAAGCAGGCCACACCTACAGAAGACGTTCCAAAAATTTTTGAAACCCACCACTGGTCCTTGGATATGATTATTCTACACTATCATGCTCATATTTATAAAACTCAGTGCCTCTGTGAAAGGTAAGGCTGACTACTGCGTTTGTGGTGCAATCAGAACATTGTGTGTGTTGAAGTTGTTTTAACGCAAACCAAAGATGCCTTTTAAAAAACAAGTTGACATCCTATTCTTATGCATGCCAGTGCTGTGTGTGAGGTAATTTAAGGTGGTTCTGACAAGTGTCGTCGGCATCTTCATATCCGGTCACATGGGCGGCAAGCCACTCCCATCCGGTCACATGGGCAGCAAGCCACTCCCACAAAGGAGGCCACACCCACAGAGTAGGTTCGAACAATTTTTGAAACCCACCACTGGAACTGTCCCATAGAATTACCAAGAGGTGGACACAACTGAATGGATAATATCATCAGCATCATCCATCATCATCTACCAATATGTATCTGGGTACTGTGGAAAATTAGCAGAAAAGGTCCCCTTGACTCCTAATTTCCCATCACATTGATTATAGCTCAAATTCAGTTTGAATAAAACCCATGTCTAGAATTTATGAAATCTGATATTAACATTTTAAAATGAGGTTCCCCTAAAAAATGACAGCCAATAAGAAATCAAATTATTTAAACATGGGATAACTTAGAGACTAAACTTGATTATACTGTACATTGCCCAAGGGCCCTCCTTGAAGATGGGCTGTCTAGAAATATGAAATGTAAATAAATATTTTTTTTTAAAAAAACCGAAAGTCATAGTGGGATAAATTTTATAATCATATTTCTTCAAGTTTGTTAAGTTATTAAAATCTTGCTCCAGTTCCAGAAGGGTGCAATAGAAGAAAACAAACTCCTGAAATTCTAGGGAGAAGAACAAAAATCTATTTTTGCTTATTTGGCTCCCAGAAATTAATTCTTTTTTGGGGGGGGGATTAATTCTTTGCATTAATTCTTTTATAAACTGATTTGTCCTAGAATTGCAGAGCTGAATACTGCCTTTCAGCTAGAAGTACAGTTTTATGGCTGTTAGAAAAGGCATTTTATTACAATGGGAGAGGCAACTGAGCCTTAACTACAGGGCGGTGTGTTCTGTCCCCCCCTTCTCGGCTTGTTAACAGACGGCAGGCAGACAAACTTAAAAGGAACTCTCTTTATCAGTTCTCGGTTCTGACTGGCTGCGAACCCAAAAATAAACAGAAATAAAGTTTCTTTCAAGCAGATAACAGAATACAAAACAACTCTTACAAGCAATTCACTTCTCCAAGTGCCTCGTTGAATCAGGGTTACAGAAAGCAAATGACAAACAAACCATGACCGATGAATGACTGAATGCATGAATGAACGTTGACTCCTGCAACCAGGGCGTGGCACCATCCGTCCTTTTATCCCCAGAACACGCCACTCACGAGCCCCAGCTGCAGTGTTAATCTTGCATCCTGAAAAGACTCACAGAAGACATCTGCTGAGTCACAACAGCGGTGTAATATTCTATTGTTTTTTGGGAGGAAAACATCCCGACTACTACTCACCAATTTGGCATAACCTCGGTGATCTAGGATGAGGTTTTCTGGCTTGAGGTCCCTATATATGATTCCTTTGGAATGCAAATAGGCAAAAGCTTCTACCACACAAGCTGTATAAAATCTGGTTGTAGAATCTTCAAATGAACCTCTGTCAAGAGGAAAGGAAGAGAGAGGGGCGGGGAGGGAGGGAGAGAGAGAAAGATTATTCACTTGTTCAATTAAGGATCTGGGGCAATAGCAATAGCAGTTAGACTTATATACCGCTTCATAGGGCTTTCAGCCCTCTCTAAGCGGTTTACAGAGTCAGCATATTGCCCCCAACAACAATCCGGGTCCTCATTTTACCCACCTCGGAAGGATGGAAGGCTGAGTCAACCCTGAGCCGGTGAGATTAGAACAGCCGAACTGCAGAACTGCAGTCAGCTGAAGTAGCTTGCAGTGCTGCATTTAACCACTGCGCCATCTCGGCTCTCTCGGCAACAATAAAAATAAACATGATAGCATCATTACTATGTAATTATAGTGTAAAGACCAAAATGGCCAATTAAAATTGGGAGGATAAGTCTAGAAAGCATAACCAATGTTTAAAAAGACTGAAGATAATTTATGGCAATTTGAAAACCCAACAGCTCTAAGACACATTTTTAAAGTTACATTTGAGCATCAAAATGCATTCTGTTTTGACAGAATGGTTTATAAGGAAAATCAGCAAAATACCATGTGGGCAGTTCTAGAAATGTCAATAAGTAAATTAATTGAAATGCAATTACTCTAAAATACTTCTATCTTAAGATCTACGCTTTCAAGCCTCCTCTAAACCCAGTCTCTGGTGATGAGCTTAGAAGTCAACAACAAATAGAAAATTCCCAGATATTATGCTTCACCTTTATACTTCATTCTTCTTTTTTGGGGACAGAAAAACTCACAGCCTTGCTTCAGTACAAATTAAGTCTGTTCAATGCAGTGGTGGGTTTCAAATCCTGTTCCAACTGGTATGGTTGGAATGGGGCTAGTGGCATCCTCATGGAAGCGCACAGCGCGTGCATGCATCTTAGCGCCTCTGCGATGCCACGTGACACTCCAGCTGCTCTGCAGAGTATCACACAGGTGCTGTATGTGCCATGTGCCTGTGCGGAAGCGCAGAAGCCTTTGAACACCAGTAAGGAGCTCGGGCGGGCAGGTAGGCCCTGGAGCACTGTACCGGAACGGTATCCAATGCTCCGGGCTGGCTTCGGTACGCACGTACCGGGGCGTACCGCCTGCAACCCACCACTGGTTCAACGAGTAAACCTTGTGAAAATAATGGGATTTGTGTTCAACATGTCTTTCTCTTTGATTTTAATAGAACTGATCTAAGCATGACTAAGTCTCAATCCAATTTGTTTTCATCCCCATATTGCAGATAAAGGATCTGAAAACAGGAGAACGGGGATTTGTATAAGCCTGCTTACGAAAACAGAATTTGGGGGCATCCTGGCTCAAAGCAAAATGCTTTAGATATTCTATTTTACTTGTTCTAGCATGAGGAGGTAGTGCCACTTAAGTGTATGTTTAAGTAACAAAAATTATTATTATTATTATTATTATTATTATTATTATTAATAACAATTATAGTCAAATGAAAATGGATATATGATGATGGTGACATGTATGAATATTTGAGTTAAAACGCTCGAGTTAACATGAATTATGTTTGTTGACTGTGGAAGAGATGCACAAAAGTCTATTTGTAACCAACTGATACACTTTCTATAGCATGTAAAGAAGGATGTTGTATTTGTTTTAAATAAAAAATAAAAAAAAATTAATTAAAAAAAAGGAGGGTATGTATGTGTGTGTAGTTGTGGTTAATATAAACATGGCCGGTCTACTAAGATAACCTTCCAATTCCTGGTTTTGCATCCTTGAAACCCACCATCTGATGCAGGGGTGGGTTCCAGCCACCATTATTACAGGTTCGGTAGTAAAAAAAAAAAATGTGAGCGTGTGTGCTAGCTTCGCTTGCGCCCACACCAGACACATGCTCCGCGCACATGCACATTTTTGTTTAAAATGATCTGCGCATGCACACAACATTAAAAACTGAATAAAAAATTACATTTCTTTAGAAGGAAGATTGTTCTGCGCATGTGCAGAACAGAAAATCAAGATGGAACCACCGATCATAGAACCGATACAGTCGTGTGTCCGTCAGAGTTACTATCTATTCTGCTGAACCGGGCCAAATAGGTAGGATCTGATTTTAAGTGTCTGAACAGAATATGTCTAAGAGTACAAATGTAAAATAGTACATGCATTAGGAGGTGAGGAAACGATAGAGACTTTCATTCCAGAACAGAGTTATAGTAATTTGGCTTGGGCTTCAGTAATAAGTCGATTAATGTATTAATTTGCGTTGCTCAGTGTTGGTTAGGAATAAACTAGTCTTACGGCAAATGATTGGCTCCTTTTTCATTCACTCCATTGTACAGTAGTAAGTGTTATGCAGATGGTCAAATTAAATGGGGATGAATGAAAATTCGTGGCACGACAAAACCGCGCTGGTCAAAATCGTGGCGATAAAGCCGCGGCACTAAAGCCGCGATGTCATCACCGCCGCGACAACAGCGCGGCAACAGAAGGGTGCTTTAAAACAGTGCCGCGGCAGAAAGCCGACTTCATTTAAGGTAAGCGTTAGGATTAGGTTTAGGGGTTTGTTTTAGGGTTAGGTTTAGGGTTAGGGTTAGGGTTAGGTTTAGGGTTAGGTTTAGCGTTAGGGTTAGGTTTAGAGTTAGGTTTAGGTTTAGGGTTAGGTTTAGGGTTAGGTTTAGGGTTAGGTTTAGGGTACTGAGTGCTTGGGAATGCGCAAATTTGCCCTCCGCGATTATGTCATCGCGGTAGGGTCGCGTTTTTCCTTAGCGCTTAGAACGGCACGAATTAGTCTTCGCGCTTATGTCTCCGCGGATAAGGGCTTTGCGGATTTGTGGTGGAACCATGAAAATTGAGGTATGTGAAAACACTATTTGAAATTTACAAATAGGGAAGGATAAGTCATCTTAACTGGCTATATTACTATTATTTTCTTAAAATTTGATACTCCTTGGCACCCACAACCTCAGCCATCATCATGGCTTCCAGAAGACCAAAAAAAAAAAAATTAAAAAATTAGGAGGGACAACGGCTGTCAGACCTGGAAGCCATCTTTTACATTGGGCCTTCTGCTGTGGCAAAAGGGGAGCGGGGATTATATGGAGTATGGGAGATATATAGTCCAAATAACATTCCTTTCTCAAAAGTCAAGGACATCTTGCCCTGCATCTGGAGTGACGTGACTGGGAGGCATCTCCAGTTGGGACGGTGCCTGATTGGACCATGTGATGGACATGTGGGTGCTGGGCAGGGACTTTCACTTGGGTGGGAAACCTGGAATCTTTCAGATTCAGCATCGTTGAAAGACGCTGTTGAAAAGAATAATGGAGCACGACTGATTTTCCCCATTTCCCCACAACCAGCGATTTTGACCCTGACAAAGACCAAGACCAAGCTGAGAAGCATCTACCTCCACGGAAATTGTGAATGTTGGTTTTGTTTTTAATATGTTGTCTTTGTCTCGTTCCCCTCTTTCCCTTGTCTTTTGTGAGCCGCCCGGAGTCTTCCGGGAGTGGGCGGCATACAAGACAAATAAATAAATAAATAAATAAATAAATAAATAAATAAATAAATAAATAAATAAATAATAAATTGGACAAAATCCAATTATCCCAGGTCTACACAATATGAGGACATTAATCTTGTTTCGTTTAGATCAGCTTTTGGAGAATAGACTAGAGTAGACTAAACTAGACTAGACTAGAATTCTTTATTGGCCAAGTGTGATTGGACACACAAGGAATTCGTCTTTGGTGCATATGCTCTCATTGTACATAGAAAGACAAGATACATTTGTCAAGAATGATAAGGTAAAACACTTAATGATAGTCATAGGGTACAAATAAGCAATTAGGAAACAATTAATGTCTTTATAAATCGTAAGAATACAAGCAACAAAATTACAGTCTTGCAGTCATAAGTGGGAGGAGATGGGTGATAGGAGTGATGAGAAGACTAATAGTAATAGCAATGCAGCCTTAGTGAGTAGTTTGACAGCGGTGAAGGCATTATTTGTTTAGCAGAGTGATGCTAAATGCAGCCTTAGTGAGTAGGTTTGACAGTGGTGAGGGCATTATTTGTTTAGCAGAGTGATGCTAAATGCAGCCTTAGTGAGTAGGTTTGACAGTGGTGAGGACATTATTTGTTTAGCAGAGTGATGGTGCTTGTGTCTAGTTGTCTATAGTGTCGTTTTGAGGCCAGTAGTTGAAACAATTTATATCCAGGATGCGAGGGGTCTGTAAATATTTTCATGGCCCTCTTTTTTATGCAGTGTACAGGTCCTCAATGGAAGGCAGGTTGGTAGTAATTGTGGTAGTAATTCAGTGCAGTGAATTATAGGTAGTTCTTGACTTATGACCATAATTAAGTCCAACATTTTTGTTGCTAAGTGAGTGTTAAGCTAATTTTGCCCCATTTTACAACCTTTCTTGCTACTGTTGTTAAGTGAATGACTGTGGTTCTTAAGTTAGCAACATGGTTGTTAAGTGAATCTGGCTTTCTCCGTTGACTATGTTTATTAGAAGGCTGCAAAAGGTGATCACATGATGTTGGGACACTGCAACCGTCATAAATATGAGTCAGTTGCCAAGCATACAAATTCTAATCAGGTAACCATGGGTATGCTGCAACGGTCGCAAGTGTGAAAAATGGTCATAAGGCACTTTTTTCAGTTGCATTGTAACTTCAAACATTAACTGAATGAATTGTTGTAAGTTGAGGACTTAAATATGTATAGGAATTTAAGAGTGGAGTACTTGGCAGTGCTTTCCTCAGGCAGCCTTATATCTTGCAAACTGAAAATCACAGTTCAACTATTTTTGTGTGAACCCACTGGAAGTGTCAGAAGAGAATACTTTATTTATCTAATGACTTGACTGCAAAATCCCACTAGCTATCGGAAGAACCAGACTGCAAAATAACTGGAGGCTATGATAGAATCACATTTCTCTGTTTATTGCTTATTCTGAGATCTTTTAAAAAAAAAAAACATCCAAAAAACCCTCATGCATTTATTCTCCAAACTGAATTTATTTTTCTTCATCCCCTTCCAAATAAAAAAAGGCACAGAGATCAGAAGCTTATTTTCAATAAATCACAAAATCAAAAATCATTGCTATAATATTACAACCAACTTCCAAATTAAGTTTTAAAAGGAGAACCAATATGGTCAGTTTTCTTGACGGATGCAGATGGCTTCACATTTCACATCCCCCAAATTAACTTCTGGGTAAGCACTTTCAACCCTAGACTTTGTCTTTCTTTAGGATACATATATACTGATGTTATGCTGTGTAAGCCCGTTCTAAAGCAGGCATGCAGCCTAAAACTAAAGCAGCACAAAGAGTTAACAAGGTTTTTCTAGTGCTAAGCATTTCAATTATTAATAGATGACCGAAATAAAAGAGAAATTCTCTTTCGTAGCTAGATGGCAGCAGATACCAGGAGTAGACAAAAAAAAAGTATTAAAATAAAGGTTCAAAGACTTATGCAAACAAGAAATCTGAGCACAATATAATTTGTATTGTAATTTTATTTTTTAAACAAATTAAAGATAATTAAGTGTTTGGAATTTAAAGTGATAATAAAAATAATACCATAAAAGTAAGTTTTGAGGTTTCATTACTATATTTCTGTCTTCTTTGGCTGTACCACTGATGCAACTGGTAAGTTTTAAACACAGTTTTTTCCTATCCAGTCATAACCCAAGTGATCTACTTTTATTTACATAATTTCAAACAGGTGTTAGAGCACATCTTTTGGAAGCATCAGGCATATTAGCCAGTAATATCCATTCTTTCAAATAGCAATAGCAATAGCAATAGCAGTAGACTTATATACCGCTTCATAGGCCTTTCAGGCCTCTCTAAGCGGTTTACAGAGAGTCAGCATATTGCCCCCAACAATCTGGGTCCTCATTTTACCCACCTCGGAAGGATGGAAGGCTGAGTCAACCCTGAGCCGGTGAGATTTGAACCGCTGACCTGCTGATCTAGCAGTAGCCTGCAGTGCTGCATTTAACCACTGCGCCACCTTGGCTCTCTAAATCTTTTGATTTTGATATTTTATTACTGAATATTGTTTTATATATTTTCGAATTATAGGAATACTGCTGACTCTGATTTACATTTTGCCTCTATATTTGGATATAGGGAGGTCTAAAAGTTTAATTATCCTCCTCCTGGTAAGATTTTTATTATATTTATTCATTCATTTAAATTTATGTGGCTTCCTGTCTCAAAGTCATGACTGTGGGTGGCTGCTAACAATTATATAAAAACTCCGTAGAAATACTGATCAGAAGCCAAGGTTAAAAGAAAAAACTAAGAGACAGATTAAACTGCACGGTTTTCCACGCATCCAGATTCCCAAGCACAAGGACAAAACTGCATCTCTAAGGCCTTGCAAATCTAATCCCCAGAGCTATGATGTTATAAAAGGTGAGATCCACAACAGAAAAAGCTCTCTTCCTGGGCCCCATCAGATGACATTCTGTCATAGATAGGACTTAGCAGTTAGACTTATATACCGCTTCATAGGGCTTTCAGCCCTCTCTAAGCGGTTTACAGAGTCAGCATATCTCCCCCACAGTCTGAGTCCTCATTTCACCCACCTCGGAAGGATGGAAGGCTGAGTCAACCTTGAGCCGGTGAGATTTGAACCGCCGAACTGCAGCTAACAGTCAGCTGAAGTGGCTGTACTCTAACCACTGCGCCACCTCAGCTCTTGCATCATTGATGCTCACTATAAGAGTTTGCATTGATTGGACTGTGGCTGCTGACTATGGAGAGTTCCTCTAGCTCAGGGGCGTCAAACTCAATTTCATTGAGGGCCGCATCATGGTTGTGTTTGACCTTGTGGGGTGGGGTGGAGGGGCAGGGAGGCAGGCATGGCCAAGGGGGCATGGTCAGCTCTACATTACTCATGTTGGGGGTGCCTGTGGTGGCCCGAGTGCTCTGCCAGTGAAAATGGAGCTCCATTTTCACTGGCAGAGTGTTGCAAGAGGCTGTCGCAGCTGAAAACGGAACTCCGTTTTTGCTGGCAGAGGCCCCACAGGCTGACTCTCTGAAAACCGCTTAGAGAGGCCTGAAAGGCCCCACATGCTGACTCTCTGTAAACCGCTTAGAGAGGCCTGAAAGGCCTATGAAGCGGTATATAAGTCTACTGCTATTGATCCATCGCTGTTTCCAGGGTGGTGCTGTGAGCCAGAAGTAAACAACCTGAGGGCCAGATTCAGGCCTTGAGTTTGACACCCCTGCTCTAGCTGAAATGATTTCCATGATATTTTGAAGGGAGATCTGGAGGGACATGTGGAAGAGAATAGGTAGTCCCTGTCTGAAAGTGATAATGCTTTGGGGGGGGGGGTAGGGAGTGATGGGATGGGGATGGGGGGAGTCTTAACTTTAAAGTCCCAAGGAGACTGTTTTGAAGGACTACAAGGAGTAATGCAAGTAAGTGGGAGGAGAGCATGAGATGCGTTGCTGAAAGTGTTTGAAAGAAAAGAGATCGTCAATAGTGGGTTAACCAGATTGTCAGCCTCCGCTTTGCTGCTGCTTCGGCTGCCATTGAAACGGGGAGGGGGGGCATGGTATTTGGGAGGGGACTGATTGTTGTGCTGGAGGAAGATTCTAGAGGTTGAACTGTCCACCTTACTGCGCATGTGGAGGAGGAGTGTTTCCCGCCAAGGCCAACGGAACCAGCATTCCATCCTGGTGATGCCTTTCGAAGTTATCTCACACCTGACAATTGGGAGAATTATGATTGGACTGTGCACGGGGATGCCAAGGGGAGGGGAATGAATTATACAATACATTATTCGCTTTCGCGCCTAAATAATCAGACTTCGCTTCGCTTCGCTTCTATTCATTTATAATTAGTAAAAGTACACTTGATTTCTATCAATGGAGTCCTGTGGTTTTCTTTCCTGATTTTTGAATGAAGAAGGGCTGACACAGATTTCAAACTGGGGATGGTAGAGGGGGAATCCTGTACTATTTAACACCATCGATTTGTGAGTGAGGTATTATCAATACTCTGATCATACCTGGCTAATTCGTTACTTCCCTAGGCTGAGTCATAGATGCACAGGAGGTCCTCATTCAATATACAGCTGAAAAGGATTGGATGGAGAAAAACTGGGTAAAATTAAACCCAGGCAAGGTGGAAATAGTGTTCATACAAAAGATTCAGACTTCTGTTTTGGCTCCACACAAGGTTTCCTTCCCTACTGAGTTCACACACATTCACAAGCTTTTCCTGAATTCAAGCTCCTGCTTGATCAGCAAATAGAGAGTCAAGAGTCGAGATGGCACAGTGGTTAGAGTGCAGTACTGCAGGCTACTTCAGCTGACTGCTAGCTGCAGTTCAGCAGTTGAAATCTCACCAGGCTCAAGGTTGACTCAGCCTTCCAGCCTTCTGAGGTGGGTAACATGAGGACCCTGATTGTTGGGGGCAATAGGCTGCCTCTGTACGTGACCCGTCAAAACCGCGGTCGACAAAAGCACGCTCGGCGAAAGCGCGTACGTGACGTCATCACAGCGCGACAAAAAAAAATTAAAAATTGAAATAAAAATAAAATTAAAGCAAGCCGATTCACATAAAGGTAAGGGTTAGGTTTAGGTTTAGGGTTAGGGTAAGGTTAAGGGTTAGGGTTAGGTTTAGGGTTACGTTAAGCGTTAGGGTTATGTTTAGCATTAGGTTAAGGGTTAGCGTTAGGTTTAGCGTTAGGTTAAGGGTTAGGTTTAGGGTTAGGTTAAGGGTTAGGTTTAGGGTTAGGTTTAGTGTTAGGTTTGGGGGGGTTAGGGTAAGGTTTTCGCTTTAATTTTACATTTACTGATCACAGCGCGATGTTTTCGTCGTGCTGTGATGATGTCACGTACGCGCTTTCGTCGAGCGCGCTTTTGTCGACCGCGGTTTTGTGGTGGAACCGCCTCTGTAAACCACTTAGAGAAGGCTGTAAAAGCACTATGAAGCGGTATATAAGTCTAAGTGCGATTGCTATAAGGCCAAAAAAGATTTTTGTCCAGCTTCAGCTGGTGCAACAATATAGTCCTCTTCTTTTTTTGGTGGTGGTGGTGGGTAACTTGTGATACTAACTCATCATTCACATCTCTGCGATATAGAAATGCAACATATTCTGCCTGGAGCTCTATTTTTGAAGGCATCTGAGAAATTGCAATTGGTCAGGAATGCCATGGACTAATGAATATATACAGATGTTTATGGAGATTCTCAGTCATCCAGGTCATGGTGGCCCCAAAGATGCTTTTCAAAAGGCAAATGACTTTGTTTTTCCTTGAATACTTTTTGCTTACTATCCAAGAAGCTTCCTTGCTGTCATTTGGGAATATAAATCCTTCTCTCCTCTACCATTCAATCAGAACTGAAGAAGCTCCTTGGATGAGAAGCTAAATGTTTTTCTTCAAGGAAAAACAGCCCAGTGCTTTTTGAAATACAGTATATTGGGACAATATAATATCTCTTTTGTGGGCTCAACACCGATTGGCCAATACGTTTCTGAATTCCGTTCAAAGTGCTGGTATGAATTATAAGGTTAAGGTTAAGGTTTAATAAATTTATATGCTGCCCAATCCCGAAGGACTCCAGCCGGCTTACATAAAAACAATTTAAAAGAAAACTAAAAAAATTAAAATAAAGAGACAAGACAAGTTAAAAAGGCACAACATGCACTCAACCTTAGTGGAGGCTGGACCTCAATCAAGAGGTAACAGCCCCAGGCCTGCCGGAATAGTCAGGTCTTAATAGACTTTCGGAAGGCTGAGAGAGTGGGGAGGGTCCGGATCTCTGGGGGTAGATCGTTCCATAGGGCCGGGGCAGCTACAGAGAAGGCCCTCCCCCGAGGAGCCGCCAGACGACATTGTCTAGTCGATGGCACCCAGAGAAGGCCCATCCTGTGTGATCTTACCGGACGCTGGGAGGTGTGTGGCAGAAGACGGTCTCGTAGATATCCAGGTCCTAGGCCATGTAGGGCTTTAAAGGTAATAACCAGCACCTTGAAGTGTGTTCGGAGACCGATCAGGAGCCAGTGCAGCTCGCGGAGGATAGGTGTAACATGGGTGTATCTTGGTACACCCAGTATCGCTCGCGCGGCTGCGTTCTGGACCAATTGTAGTCTCCGATAAAGTCCATCTTGGTTGTCTTTGGAATCAGGGAGAATCTACCCATCCTAAAAAAGTCTCCCCGGGACAGGAAGCTTTTGCTTTCTATCCCACATGACATTTCTTTTTTCCTTGTTTTATATGGCTGCCGGTGTCATGGTAGAGCCTCTGGATAGTTGAAAGCAAGTTTTAACGTAAGAAAAACAAATCAAATTAACCACAATACAAAGCAGGCCTTAAAGAGCCGAGGTGGCGCAGTGGTAAAATGCAGCACTGCAGGCTACTTCAGCTGACTGCAGTTCTGCAGTTCCGCTGTTCAAATCTCACCGGCTCAGGGTTGACTCAGCCTTCCATCCTTCCGAGGTGGGTAAAATGAGGACCCGGATTGTTGTTGGGGGCAATATGCTGACTCTGTAAACCGCTTAGACAGGGCTGAAAGCCCTATGAAGTGATATATAAGTCTAACTGCTATTGCTATTGCTATTGCTATTGCTATTGCTATTGCTATTTCTTTCTTTCTTTCTTTCTTTCTTTCTTTCTTCTTTCTTTCTTTCTTTCTTTCTTTCTTTCTTCTTTCTTGAGCCGAGGTGGTGCAGTGGTTAAATGCAGCACTGCAGGCTACTTCAGCTGACTGCAGTTCTGCAGTTCGGCTGTTCAAATCTCACCGGCTCAGGGTTGACTCAGCCTTCCATCCTTCCGAGGTGGGTAAAATGAGAACCCGGATTGTTGTTGGGGAAAATATGCTTACTCTGTAAACCGCTTACAGAGGGCTGAAAGCCCTATGAAGCGGTATATAAGTCTAACTGCTATTGCTATTGCTATTGGTTAAATAATTAAATACATTAATACATGTTGGGAGGTGGAAGGAGACTTCCTCGGTTGCATTGCAGACAGCTTGTTCTACAAGCTGAGATTGCCTCCTTCCCAATTTTGCGGATCAGGGTTGTTGGGGGCAGCTGGATTTGCAGCAAAATGTATTTTTGTGAGATGTATGGTTTTATTGCTTATATTTTCTTTCTTGCTGCATATTGTAAACCACCGAGAGGACTGAGATTAGAGGGGTAGGCAATATATGAAATGAATATCCTCCCAGGTAAGAATAATTGAATTTAATGGAAATTCTGTTTAAGTCAGAGTGGCAGCATTACTTATTGGAATGGCTTACCTCGTTGTCTGAAACTACCTTGAATAAAATTGCATGTTAAATATTTAAAAGCACAAGGTACCAGTCCATCATAATAGTGAAATCTGTCAACTTTCAGAGAGCAACACTAAGTCAACAACACATTGAGTGACTTGGGTGGGGTGATGACGGAAGCCTTTGCGGTGGTTTGAGAAATTTATTTCTGCTGTCCGACGCCAAAGATTTTTTGGCAGCGATATCTGTCAGAAGTACCCTATTGGCCAAGATGAGGATCATACGAGGACGCTCTTCTATTGCTGCCAGCAATCCTAAGTAATTTCCTACAATAGGCTGCATGTCACGATGGATAAATGTTGTCTTCAGTAAGAGTGCCTTCTCAATATCATTAGCTGAAGAAGGTGAGCGGAAGGACTAATAGGTCGGCTAATGGGCTTCCCATAAACCGTGGCACGACAAAACCGCGCTCCACTAAAGCGCGTCCGATTAAACCGCGTCGCTGACGTCATCAGCAGGGCGACAACAGCCAGCGCGGAGAAAAAAGGGCGCTTTAAAAAGCGCTTTGAAAGCAAGCCGATTCAAGTTAAGGTAAGGGTTACGTTTAGGTTTAGGTTTAGGGTTAGGGTTAGGTTAAGGGTTAGGTTTAGCGTTAGGTTAAAGGTTAGGTTTAGGGTTAGGGTTAGGTTTAGGGTTAGGTTTAGATGTTAATTTTAGCTTTATCGTTCACAGCGTGCTTTTTTCGTCGCGCTGTGATGACGTCAGCTACGCGGTTTCGTCGAGCGCGCTTTAGTCGAACGCGGTTTTGTGGTGGAACCCCCATAAACATCTGATCAGCCATGAGGTTGCTGAACCAAACATGCCTTGGTCTGATCATGGCATGGGCTATGCTTATCTAGTCTTCTTTCGAAATCAGTTGGCAGTTAGCTCAATGCTAACTAGATACATAAATTTTGGACACATGTAATTTTGATCATCATCTAGAGCAGGGGTGTCAAACACACGGCTCACGGGCCAGATACATCACATACTGGCCCCAACCCCGCCCGGTTTTAGCGGAGGAGAAAAAAGTCCCAATATGTCACGTGACGCCGCCGTGAGGGCGCAAGTTTGACACCCCTGATCTAGAGCAGTAGTCCCCAACCTTTGTGGCTTGGCAGCAGAATGAGGGGGGGAGGGGAATCAGGAGAGGGAGCACATTCAGCTCAACTTGCACAAGCGATGGATCGGCACGCTTGTGCATGCAAAGCTCAACTTGCTCAACAAGTTGTGCTGTGTGTGCGTGTGCACCAGGGGTGGGTTTCTCACCCCGTTCCAACTGATTTGGTTGGAACGGGGCCGGCGGCGTCCTCACGCACGTGCGCGGCACACGCATGCGTACTAGCGTCTGTGCGATGCTCCAGCTGCTCCTGGAGGATTGCGCAAGCGCTGTATGCGTCCTGCGCATGCATGGAAGCGCAGAACTCGTCAAAACTGGGTAAGGAGCGCGGGCGGGCAGGTGCGCCCGTCTCCGTTCCCGGAAGTTACTTACTTCCGGGTTCGCCGACCAACTGGTTCGCAGGGACCGCCGCGAACCGGTTGAAACCCACCCCTGGTGTGCACGACAGTGGTGGGTTATGACCAGTATGCCCTAGTACGGGCGTACCGGTGCCTGCCGGGAGCACCAGGTACCATTCCGGTACGGTGCTCCGGAGGGCCCGCCCGCCCACCCGCGCTCCTTACCGGTATTTGAGGTTTTCGAGGCTTCCAAGCACGGAGCGTACGGCGCCTGCGCGACGCTCTGCTGAGCAGCTGGAGCGTCACGGAGCATCGCGGGCGGTAAGTACACCGTGCCGCTTGCAACGAGATCAGGAACCCACCACTGGTGCATGAGTACCAGCCCACTGCTCGTGCAGACTGGTTGTGAATAGGTCACAGCTTGATAGTGGGACACTACTAGAGCAGAATATTGTCTTACATTGGAAGGCTGAATCACATCTGTTTGCCAAAGAAAGTAGTTGCTTTTTTTGGGGGGTCAGCCCTAGAAAATGAAGAGTTGTTTACATGGCAGCATAACACACTAGATTATTACCAAGCAAGGTGCCAAGGTGGCGCAGTGGTTAAATGCAGCACTGCAGGCTACTGCTAGATCAGCAGGTCAGCGGTTCAAATCTCACCGGCTCAAGGTTGACTCAGCCTTCCATCCTTCCGAGGTGGGTAAAATGAGGACCCAGATTGTTGGGGGCAATATGCTGACTCTCTGTAAACCGCTTAGAGAGGCCTGAAAGGCCTATGAAGCGGTATATAAGTCTACTGCTATTGCTATTGCTATTACCCATTTAGATTACAATTTGAATCTTGCTCAAGGATACACAATTGGTATCGTAGCAAAGCCAGAATTTGTTTCCAAATTCATTCTTTCCATTATACCATTCAAGTTCTTTTGATCCCAAAATCCTGGAGGATGATTCCCATTTCCTTACTAAAATCAGGGAACTAGCTATGCAGGTTGCATTCACATACCACACCATCTCTGCCAGAAATGTTTACCCAGTAAAACAACTTGGACTTAAATGCTGTCAGAGCGGGCAGATGACAGTGATCAAATTGGCTGCCTGTATCGCTCAGAATAAATGCTGTAGGTTACAGCATGTACCTTAGAAAAGACATGGTAAGTTACAGCTTACCATTTGTGCAAAGGAAGTAAATGGAGAATCCTGATAGGACAGAGACAACTGGGAAATAATTGTATGAAACGAGGCTTCTTTCCCACATTACATTAATAAAAGAGACATTGTTGGAAGTGGTTGACTAGTTAAAACTCAGAGCCTCCACACCCCCAATCCTATCCCATCCCCGGGTGTCTGGTCCCTTCTTTGCCATCTTGTCTATGTGACTTCATCTGTTAATCTTTTATTTCATAATGGATGATTTTAACTTTTTAAATGCTTTTTTATGTTGTAAGCTGCGCAGGGTCATTGGATACAAGATGGGTGGCAAATAAATTTAATGAATGAATGAATGAATGAAAAAATGAATGAATGAATGAATGATTTCTAGGTTTTATATCTTGGATCTAGGTTAGCAATAGCAGTTAGACTTATATACCGCTTCATAGGGCTTTCAGCCCCCTCTAAGCGGTTTACAGAGTCAGCATATTGCCCCCAACAACAATCCGGGTCCTCATTTTACCCACCTTGGAAGGATGGAAGGCTGAGTCAACCCTGAGCCGGTGAGATTTGAACAGCTGAACTGCAGAACTGCAGTCATCTGAAGTAGCCTGCAGTGCTGCATTTAACCGCTGCGCCACCTCGGCTCTTTACGTTACATACTGGACTGAGTAGCATATGTGTGTAGCTCTCTCAGCTACCACACAAAATTTCAGATCGCTCTAGAAAGTTGAATATACTGCACACAGGCACAACAAGATCCAGAGACTCTCTGAACAAACGGGGCTAACTGGTGGTGTGCAACTGTGGTGACATGCAGACAACACCACACAACACACAGACCTGTCCATTGTATAATTCACACTTGCTAAGTTCACATTTAGGACCTCATGGCACCCGACAGAACATAATTAATGTTTCTAGTTTCTGGGCAAGATCTGTTTAATTTGTACATATTTTAAACTTAAATTTTAAATTTTATGACATACGGTAGTATGCCTTATTTTAATTGTGGCAGGAATAAACAAACAAACTCTAGAATTTTTTTAATTATACAGATTGTTCAAGCGATTGCATTTGGTATGACAAGCAAATGTCATTTCCTATCAAGATAAACCTTACGGCATCTCTTACCTGTCCCTGAGAATTGTCCAAAGCTCTCCACCTAAACAGGCTTCCATCAACATATATAAATACTTGCTGTCCTTAAAAGTCCTATATAGCCTATAAAAGAAAGGGGGAAAAGAGTTATGAAGGCTTACTGGACTTTGAAACGTTAAATACAGTCTATGATCTTCTGCCACTTAAAGAATAGGGTGATGGTTTTTAGGCGTTATATTATTATTGTTCTGAGAAAAAATGAGTCTATTCAGTCTTCTGTCAATTCTTTTTTTCTGAATTCAGTAGACAACATGTGACTTAGCTTTTGAGGATTGCTGTCATTTCCCCCCCCCCTTTTCCTGCATCAAGGGAATCTAAATACTGGAGGCTTACTATACCAACTGTTGCCAATCTCTAATGAATTATAGATGTTGTAAGACATTTGGCCTTGCCAGGATCAATGAAGTGCCTTGAGCTATCCGTAATAGCAAATATCAAAAGATGCCCCATCATGAATGGCTCTGCCTGTGGGGGTTCCCAATTACAGAGGATATGCAACATACTGTAATTTTGAGAGGGACTTGAGTGCTACATTAATTAGACATCTCATAAAAGCACTGGCAGATGCAGAAGAAAATGGGCGTATCTTTTGAAAGCAAACTACATGAGCTATTGCTACCCATAGTAAGGCAAAAATTGGCTTAACACGTTTGCAAACACAATCCAACAGGGTTGAATTATTTTAAAACTTCTGTCTTTTGCTTCTGAAATTGCTTTACAGATTAAAAGAGCCGAGGTGGCGCAGTGGTTAGGGTGCAGTACTGCAAGGCCACTTCAGCTGACTGTTATCTGCAGTTCAGCGGTTCTAATCTCACCGGCTCAAGGTTGACTCAGCCTTCCATCCTTCCAAGGTGGGTGAAATGAGGACCCAGACTGTGGGGGGCGATATATGCTGACTCTGTAAACCGCTTAGAGAGGGCTGAAAGCCCTATGAAGCGGTATATAAGTCTAACTGCTATTGCTATTGCTATTATTTAATGTTCTTTTCTGGATTATAGTTATAGCACTTAGACTTATATACCGCTTCACAGTGCTTTACAGCCCTCTCTAAGCAGTTTACAGAGTCAGCATATTGCTAGCAGTCTGGGTTCTCATTTTACCGACCTCAGAAAGATGGAAGGCTGAGTCAGTCTTGAGTCAGTGACAATTGAACTGTTGGCAATTGGCAGAATTAGCCTGCAATACTGTATTCTAACCACTGTGCCACCATGGCTCTATTTATGAATAATGAAGGATCTCAGGTGTATATAGCCCAAGACTGTACTAAAGATATTTTGTTTTGTTGATTTCTTACCTTGTTTTTAGTGCTCCCTAGCCTCATGAAGAATTCTGACATATGCAAATCTAACATTGTTGGAACATTTGGACTGCTTTTAATCAAAATAAGAGTCAGCATATTGCTAGCAGCCTGGGTTTTTACTTATTCTGTGAAGGGATCTTAATAATTTTTTCTTATGTTTTTTCCTCATTTTTCTACTTTTTTTTTGCTAGAAAGCTGGGTATTTTAGTTAGTTAGTTTATTAGTTTATTAATTTTGTATGCTGCCCACTCCCGAAGGACTCCGGGTGGCTCACAATAAAACAGGGAAAGGGGATAAATAAGATGATAGAAACAATATTAAAATAATTGTGACAACAGTCACAATTGAAGCGGGGCTGGATACTTCAACAGCCCCCAGCCTGCCGGAACAGCCAGGACTTAGTAGCTTTACGGAAGGCTGGGAGGGTAGTAAGGGTCCGGATCTCCACGGGGAGATCGTTCCAGAGGGCCGGAGCAGCAACAGAGAAGGCTCTCCCCCAGGGGGTCGCCAGTCGACATTGGCTGGCAGATGGAACCCGGAGAAGGCCAAGCCTGTGCGATCGAATCGGTCTTTGGGAGGTAATTGGCAGGAAGCGGTCTCTTTGAAATAACTCTTAGGCAGAAACAACTTTTACTTGTATTTTTACTATTTTATACAAGTTGCATAAAATTATAATGGTGACTCAGAGGAGGTTAGGAGATCCAAGTATCGAAAGAAGCAAAGGCAGAATTCAATGTTGCTCTTAGCCACCTAGTAACATTTTGGAGGTAGAAATGCGTGCATGTTTGTGTATCCGCCTATACATGATAAGTTACTAAGGTATGATCTGTGCTGTCACAGCTATTAGTTAAGAATGGGAAGGAGAGCAGAAATACCATGTTTCCCTGAAAATAAGACAGGGTCTTATTTTCTTTTGAACCCCCCAAAATAAGCACTTGGCCTTAATTTCTGGGAGGTCTTATTATTTTTGAGTTGCAAAAGGCGGTGAGTGTGGTCACCTCATGGCTGCTGCTGTGTTGCAATATTTTTGGGGAGGGCTTATTTTCAGGGGAGGGCTTATTTTAGCACATGCGCTCAAAATCCTGATTGGGCTTATTAGCAATAGCAATAGCAGTTAGACTTATATACCGCTTCATAGGGCTTTCAGCCCTCTCTAAGCGGTTTACAGAGTCAGCATATCGCCCCCACAGTCTGGGTCCTCATTTTACCCACCTCGGAAGGATGGAAGGCTGAGTCAACCTTGAGCCGGTGAGATTTGAACAGCCGAACTGCTGAACTGCAGTCAGCTGAAGTAGCCTGCAGTGCTGCATTTAACCACTGTGCCACCGCAGCTCAGTATCTGGGGATGTCTTATTTTCAGGGAAACAGGGTAGCAATAGCAATAGCAGTTAGACATATAAGTGCTTCATAGTGCTTCATAGCCCTCTCTAAGCATAGTCAGCATATTGCCTCCAACAATCAACGTCATTTTACCGACTTCAGAAGGATGGAAGGCTGAGTCAACTCTGAACCAGTGAGAATCGAACTGCTGGCTGTCGGCAGAATTAGGCTGCAATACTGCATTCTAACCACTAAGCCACCACGGCTTTTTGAAATATAGTTAACATGCCTTCAGTTAGGTATAACGTTTCATCATTGTTAATAAGCAAATGTCTATCTTTAAAAATGCATTTGCTGCTTTAAGTTATTCATTGCCTGCTTTATAAAGCAGAGAGCCATGATATTTTGTGCACATTGCAACTTTACTCTTCATTTAAATTACCCTATGGTATTTACAATGATCAATAACGTAGTATCGGGTGTGAGAATTCATGTACTCATTGGATCCTTCGGGCATTTGAATGAATGTTTAGACCAGATAAGGCATTACATAGCAATTTGATAGAATAATGCAATGAAAAGCTGAGCACAAATTTCTGCACACTAAAAGAAGGGAGTTTTATCCAAGAACACAGCCATACCTCACAATAAAATCTGAGTGAGCGCCTTGCATGATCTGTTTTTCTGAGCGTATATGTTCTTGCTGCCTCGTGTCTACTATGTGACGTTTCTTTAGTATCTTCATTGCAAAAGTTTTTGATTCATCACTTTTCAACTGCACCTTAAGGAAACCAGACATTTGAATGATCAGAATCAGTGGTTATAGTAGGGCTCCTAAATGTTGAGCTTTGAGTACATAATCGCTAATCGTTACTTTCAAGTGCAAAGTAATACAATCAACAGGCTTACAATTCTATATTCAGACTCAAGTTAATGGCCGTGACGGTTTATTCTTCTTTTGAGTAAAACACATGTGAAGAAATGTGATTGCTCTAATTTTCACTCGGATTCCTAATGAGCTGGGATGAAAACCATGTTGGAAGGGAATAATTTGATTTTAGGGAGTCAGAATAATCATTTTTAGGAATGGGATAATCTGATTATGTAATGAGATGAATGTGATGAGAAAGTCTGTACAATTATAGGAACAATTGGCATGTTATTTTAAATTATTATCATACTTATGTATTTTAAAATGTGTTGGTGGCGGTTTGTTAACCAAGTTCGTTGTTTGATTTTCAAACATTCGGAAATTAAACAACAAACTCAGAGAACAAACCACCACCAAGATCGACCAGCCAAGCTACAAACATTTCCCACCATTTCTAATTTTAAAATGTTTATATCTAGCATCTTATAAAGTAATGCGAAGCAATACATATCCTTGCATCCAGACGAGGGAGATGATGTGATTGTGGTGCTGACCAAGTACCTGGAGACTGTTTGGATGGGGAGAAACTGACTTTGATTCAATTTTGGCAAAATGGAGAGGCTTTGGGTTTTTAAACCACACCCTTCAGGATTTGGTGATCTGTCATCAGTGCCGGATTTTCCTATAGGCTAACTAGGCTTCAGCCTAGGGCCTCAAGATCAAGAGGGGCCTCCATTCAAATTGTTAGCAAAATTAAAATTACACTATTCTAAAAACAGTGAACACTAAAACACTGAACCGAAAATAAGGAGAAATTCTACGCATATGACTAATAAATAAACATAAAAATGTATTGGTTAAGATCGTTCCAGTGCCGTGGCAGTTGGGGAGCCCGCCCACGTTCCCGGCACTGGAAGTCGGGCAAGAGGCGCGGCCTCTCCCAGTAACCGCCCCGTTGACGTGGAGCCCACCAGCGGCCAGGCAGGTGAGGGTGAGGGGGCCGAGCCAGGCAGCTGAGCGCAGCAGGGGAGGCGGCTGGCCTCGCTGCCTTTGCTGCAGAGCAGAGCCGCCCTCCGTCGGGAGGCCAGCTATATATATTGATATATATTGATATATATCACAGTAATGATGTATTTTATTGTCTCTCATGTAATTTACAAACTTAAAAATGGGAGGTGAAAGGGCCTCATAAGTGGAATAGCCTAGGACCTCTTTTCATCTAAATCTGGCACTGTCTGTCATAATTGACTCTGGACAGGATTGCACCTACCTAGATGAGCTGATGTGCAATTTGGAGGAGTCTTACTGGACTCACCTCTCCTGCTTCAGAAGCAGGTGGCAACCATAATTAAGAGGGGCGTTGCACAGATTTCTCTAGTGCCTCAAATGTGCTTTTTCTGAACCCAGAGGCCATGCTTACTCATGAACCCAGAGACCATGAGCATTATATACTTTAATCACTTCTCATTTGGATTACTGCAATGTGCTCGATCTGGTGCTGCCCTTGAAGACTACTTGGAAGCTACAACTGGTCCAGAACACAGTAGTGTGTCTGGTACTGCATGTTTGAGAATGTTACGTCTATGTTGTGCAAGCTACAATGGCTACCAGTTTCCTTCCACATCCAATTTAAGGTGGTGGCAGGAGTAAAGTGGTTTGGACTGGTTCACCTGAACCGTAGTAAACATTCTATGCTACTGGTTCGGGTGAACCGGTTTTTCCAATGATCAGCAGTGATGCGCGATTTATATTAGCTAGAAAGCAGGATTTCCTGCTTTCAAGCTAATCTAAATCGCGTGGCACAGCAGATTCCCTCACTTGCTGTTTGCTAACCTTTGCAGGCATGATCTATGCATGTGCAGAAGGTCCTGCTCATGCGTGGAGGTGGCTTGTGCACGAGCACTCATATTGCTACCGAACCGGTAGCAAAGGTAAGTGGATTTCACCCCTGGGTGGTGGTTACCCCCTTTAAAGGTCTTCATAGCATGGGATATGGTTATGTGCAGGACCATCTCTCCCTGAGAGTCTCTGTCCATCCTACCATGTTGGATAGGGTGCCATGCTCCAGGTTCTTCCCCTGACATCTTGCTATCTAAGGAGCTCTCAGTAGTGTCCATTTTCTACAGCCGCTTCCACTTTAAGGAATACTTTCCCCCACTGGTGGGATTCAAAAATGTTTACTACTGGTTCTGTGGGCGTGGCTTGGTGGGCGTGGCAGGGGAAGGATACTGTAAAATCCCTATTCCCTCCCGATCAGCTGGGACTCGGGAGGAAGAGAATAGGTGGGGGTGGGGCCAATCAGAGGTGGTATTTACCGGTTCTCTGAACTACTCAAAATTTCCATTACTGGTTCTCCAGAACTGGTCAGAACCTACTGAATACCACCTCTGCCTCCCCTCACAAATGATTAAGTAGGTTCTCACTTGTTTTAATATTTTGGAAGGCTATCCAGATCTGGCCTTTTACCCAGGTATTGGGGTAGAATGAAATTATCTGGAGCTGGTTGAGGGACTGGATGTTTGCTTTATTTTATAGTTTATGATTTCATAGTTACTAGTTTGGTTTTGAGACACTAAGAATTGTGTTTAAGGTGGGCACCCGTTCATCTAAACAAACAAATCAATGAAATACTAACAGAGATGGAAGCCATGTCATTTACTGAGTTTCCACAGCTTAGTCTAGAACAGTGTTTCTCAACCTTGGCAACTTGAAGATGACTGGACTTCAACTCCCAGAATTCCCCAGCCAGCATTCGCTGGCTGGGGAATTCTGGGAGTTGAAGTCCAGACATCTTCAAGCTGCCAAGGTTGAGAAACACTGGTCTAGAACATTCCTCATTCCATCCCACTGCTTTAACCACTACACCACATTCCCTCTCGTATTTGACTTCCTTTTTCTTTACTCACCTTCAACTAAGCAAGCCAGAAAACCCTTTACCTTTCCACACGTGTTTTGCAATGACATCTCTTTTCAACATTTATTTTAGCTTTATGTAAAAAAATAGCTCCTGCAAACATATTACATTATATAACATTTGGTCAAATGTTTAAACAAAAGACTTGACCATGTAAAATAATTTTCAACGGTCTTTTCATTAGGCACTCCAATAACATTAAATTGTCTACAACTGCATTATCCTTATTCCCATGTTCTCAGAAAATACTGTATACTGTCATGGAGGCTGTTTTTCTTGTCTCCCCCCCACACCATGTGAAGGAAATGTTGGACATGAAAGGAAAAGGGGAACAGAAATGAGTTATCTCTGCATTCAAGTTATTGTAATATAAAAGAGAGGGTTTCTTTCTAAGTGCCCTTGAAATGCTAATAATGAGATTTGAATTCTGCCTTGAATGTAAACATGGAAAAAGTTTCATATTATACAGTATATTAAAGGAAAAAAAAGAAATTCTACTTCCTTCTAGCACTGATGTTGTTACCTAGTTTGGTAATGAAACATCAGCAAGAAAAAACTACAAAGCTGACACAGCTCTGGTAACCCTACCAATAAATGTCATAATAAATAATGACTTTATTTATATCGATTCGATTTACAGTGGGGCAAAAAAAAGTATTTAGTCAGCCGCCAATTGTGCAAGTTCTCCCACTTAAAAAGATGAGAGAGGCCTGTAATTGACATCATAGGTAGACCTCAACTATGAGAGACAAAATGAGAAAACAAATCCAGACAATCACATTGTCTGATTTGGAAAGAAATTTTTTGCAAATTATGGTGGAAAATAAAATCTAGAAGACCTAGAAACCAAGTCATAACTAGAAGCCAGCATGGGCTTGTTAAAAACAGATCATGCCAAACCAATCTTATTTCATTCTTTCATAAAGTAAATAAATTAGTAGCCAAGAGAAATGCTGTGGACATAGTATACTTTGACTTCATTAAGGCATTTGACAAAGTAGAGCACAACCTACTTCTTGGTAAGCTAGAAAAATGTAGGATAGACAGCATCACCACCAGATGGATTTGTAACTGATTGACAAACCATACCCAATGAGTCATCCTTAATGGTACTACATCTAAATGGAGAGAAGTCAGCTGTGAGGTACCACAAGGTTCTGTTTTAGGCCCAGTACGCTTTAATATCTTCATAAATGATTTGGTTGAGAAATAGAAGGGGAACTCATCAAATTTGCTGATGACATTAAGCTGGCAAGTATAGACAAAACCCCAAAAGACAAGCTCAGTGTCCAAAAAGATCTTGACGGACTTGAACAATGGGCCCTGTCCAACAACATGAAATTTAATGCGGAGAAAAGCAAGGTTTTATGCAGGAAAAACCAAAGATACAAGTACAAATTAGGCAAAACCTGGCTCAAAAACAGTAATTGTGAGAGGGATCTTGGAGTGCAAATGGACTTAAATATGACCCAGCAATGGGCAGCAGCAGCCAAAAAAAGCTAATTCAACCCTTGGTTATATAGATAGAAGCATAGCAATAGCAATAGCAATAGCAGTTAGACTTATATACCGCTTCATAGGGCTTTCAGCCTTCTCTAAGCGGTTTACAGAGTCAGCATATCGCCCCCACAGTCTGGGTCCTCATTTCACCCACCTCGGAAGGATGGAAGGCTGAGTCAACCCTGAGCCGGTGAGATTTGAACAGCCGAACTGCAGATAACAGTCAGCTGAAGTGGCCTGCAGTACTGCACCCTAACCACTGCGCCACCTCGGCTCAAAATCACATGAAACCTTTAATCAAAATTACATGAAATATTTATAAATCCTTAGTAAGATCACATCTGAAACACTGCATCCAGTTTTGGTTAGTACATTACAAAAAAGATGTTGTGACTTTGGAAAAAGGGCAGAGAAGAGCAACTAAAACGATTAAAGGCCTGGAGACTAAAACATATGAAAAATTGTTACAGGAATCGGGTATGGATAGTCTAGGAGTGACATTACAGCAATATTCCAGTATTTGTGAGGCTGCCACAACAAAGAGGAGAGTCAACTTATTTTCCAAAGCACCAGAAGGCAAGATAAGAAACAATGGATGGAAACTAATCAAGGAGTGGGACAACCTGGAACTAAGGAGAAACTTTCTAACAGTGAGAACAATTAACCAGTGGAACAGAAGTTGCCTTCAGAAGTTGTTGGTGCTTTATCACTGGAGGTTTTAAAAAAGAGATTGGACAGCCACTTGTCTCAAATGGCATATGGTCTCCTGCTTGAGCAAGAGGTTGGACTAGAAGATCTCCAAGGTCCCCTCCAGCTCTATTCTGATTGATTGAAAATCTAGTGTTTGCCAATAATAGTCCCAGTAAAAACTCAGCAGAAACAGTAACATCTCACATAGCATCTAACTCCCCAACTCTCATCATTGAGCCACTGGGCCACCTTTTAAAGAGCCGAGGTGGCGCAGTGGTTAGGGTGCAGTACTGCAGACCACTTCAGCTGACTGTTATCTGCAGTTCGTGGTTCTAATCTCACCGGCTCAAGGTTGACTCAGCCTTCCATCCTTCCGAGGTGGGTGAAATGAGGACCCAGACTGTGGGGGGCGATATGCTGACTCTGTAAACCGCTTAGAGAGGGCTGAAAGCCCTATGAAGCGGTATATAAGTCTAACTGCTATTGCTATTGCTATTGCTACTTCAGCTGACTGCTAGTTCAGCAGTTCAGTGGTTCAAATCTCACCGGCTCAAGGTTGACTCAGCCTTCCATCCTTCCGAGGTGGGTGAAATGAGGACCCAGACTGTGGGGGCGATATGCTGACTCTGTAAACCGCTTAGAGAGGGCTGAAAGCCCTATGAAGCGGTATATAAGTCTAACTGCTATTGCTATTGCTATTGCTACTTCAGCTGACTGCTAGTTCAGCAGTTCAGTGGTTCAAATCTCACCGGCTCAAGGTTGACTCAGCCTTCCATCCTTCCGAGGTGGGTGAAATGAGGACCCAGACTGTGGGGGCAATATGCTGACTCTGTAAACCGCTTAGAGAGGGCTGAAAGCCCTATGAAGCGGTATATAAATCTAACTGCTATTAATCTCCAATTGTCTCCAAAAAGCCAGCAAGGCCCTTTCCTACATTTAACCAACTTTGAAGCCAAATATATATATGGGGTGGCTTCAATCCATTTGGGAAATTCTAAAAGAAGACGATTCTTGCACAAACAAGTAGATGAAACAAATTCTTTAAAGTAAATTAAAACACCTTACAGCAAGAAGCTCGGACTCAAGAAAATGGGAATATAATTACGAATTTATTTCCAGAAACTTTTCAATGGGGCATTTAAGCGGCGTGCCACCTTTTTCTAGCTTTCACTGGAGGAAACCCAATGTCACAATTCACTGGTTCACAGACCGGAGTTTGGCATCTCCGTGTCTTTCTGAGGTCAGAAAGAAATCATTTTGAAAGAGCTGAAAAACTGCTCAGTGATTAGATGGATGAAAAATGCAGATGTGTGGTAGAGCAAAGGGCAAAATGTCAGTGCTGCACGTTGCCAGTTTTTTTTGCTGTACACCGAAAGGGAAATTGTTCACCTGAATAGTGTGGAATGAGAGCATTTATGCTGCAAGTCATCCAGTCAAATGAGATGCATTTGTATGCTGCCCGAGACAGAACGCTGCTTCATTTAACAACTCTGTTCTCTTGATAGCTTGACACAGCCAGTCTGCCAGAGGAAGAAAATGCTCTTTCAAACTAATTTCCTTGCTGTTGCTAAAAGAGATGCGATTTGATCATTTGTTGGAAGTTTTCTGCCTAGATTCCTCTTTCAAATTCAATTGGCATTTTCTCCCAACAGAAGCCACCTGAGCATGTCAAGACATTCGGCGTTTCAATCCAAGGTGGGACAAGTCAAATCAGCAGTATCTCAAAACGGAGGAAGCAAACTTAGTTTTTTGTGCAGACCATTAAGCTCTGCAGGGCTGTAAAATAAGGCTTGGAAGACAAGCCCAAAGGTGCATGTAATAAACTGTTTGGATGTACTTAAAGGAGTGTACTGAAATCAGTGGGACTCTGATTCAATCTTATTAATTCAATGGATCTGCTGAACCAGGGGTCGGTTGCTGCGAGCCGTGACCCGTCAAAACCGCGGAGGACAAAATCGCGCTCGACAAAAGCACGCATGTGACGTCATCACAGCGCGATGAAAAAAATTAAAAATTGAAATAAAATTAAAATTAAAGCAAGCCGATTCACATAAAGGTAAGGGTTAGGTTTAGGGTTAGGGTTAGGTTAAGGGTTAGGGTTAGGTTTAGAGCGTTAGGATTACGTTTAGCGTTAGGTTAAGGGTTAGCGTTAGGTTTAGCGTTACGTTAACGGTTAGGTTTAGGGTTAGATTTAGGGTTAGGTTAAGGGTTAGGGTTAGGGTTAGGTTTAGGGTTAGGTTTGGGGGGGTTAGGGTAAGGTTTTCGCTTTTTTTTTACATTTTTCGATCACAGCGCGATGTTTTCGTCGTGCTGTGATGACGTCAAATGCGCGCTTTCGTCGAGCGCGATTTTGTCCTCCACGGTTTTGTGGTGGAACTGCTGCGAGCATTACTGCCAGTTTGATGGGTGCACATTTTTTGTGTGCGCGGTCGCCAGACACTTGCTCTGCGCATGTGAACAGTTGCCCATAAATAGGTCTGCGCATGCGCAGAACATTAAAAAATGAAAAAAATGCTGCGCCGACCAGGGAATCAGTTCAGAGGCTTGGTAGGCCTGGCTTGTTGCCGGTTCCGGCGACCCAGGCTGGCAAACCACTACCGGTTCGGCCAAACCGGTCCGAACCGGTAGGAACCTGTTCTGACCCCCACCTTTTCATTCAGAAACGATAGCCACACACAGGAATGTCTTTATCAGTCCCGGCTCGAGCTGGCTGCGAGTCCAAAATAAACACAGATAAAAGGCTCTGGCAAAAAGTTTTCACGCAAACTAATACCAAACGGAATTATGTTAATCAAGACACTTATCCAAATGCTTCTTCTCGATGATTGCAAACAAACAGAGACTTGACTAGAACAGGAACGGAGTGGAACGAACGAACGTTGACTTCTGCAACTAGGGCGTGGCACCATCAGTCTTTTATCTGCAGGAGGAGATCCTTAGCGAGCCACAGCTGCTTGTTATCCTCTCCTGCATGAGCCCCTAAACAACTCACAGGAGGCTTCTGTTGAGTCACAACAGGAACCCACCTCTGTACTGAATGTACGATTAAATCTAGCTTCAACTCAGTGTGCTTTCATTTGATCATTGTAAAATGACATCTGTATTTCTAGCATTCAAAACATAATCAAGATGGAATTCCAAGCCTTGGTTATATTTGTGAGAAAGAAGTGCTGTATAAAAACAGGTGTTCTGAATTATTTAGAAATATGATCATCGTAATAGCTATAGAATCTACTTTAGCACCAACGACTGAATCATGAGTGCTTGAACCAGTGGTGGGTTTCAAAAATTGTTCGAACTTACTCTGTGGGGTGGCCCCTTTTATGGGAGTGGCTTGCCACTCATGTGACCGGATATGAAGATGCCGATGACACTTGTCAGAACCACCTTAAATTACCTCACACGCAGCACTGGCATGCATAAGAATATGATGTAAACTTGTTTTTTAAAAGGCATCTTTGGTTTGCATTAAAAGAACTTCAACACACACAATGTTCTGATTGCACCACAAACGCAGTAGTAATCCTTAGCTTTCACAGAGGCACTGAGTTTTATAAATATGAGCATGATAGTGTAGAATAATCATATCCAAGGACCAGTGGTGGGTTTCAAACAATTTTGGAACCTCTTCTGTAGGTGTGGCCTGCTTTCCGGGTCCACTGGTGGAACCTCTTCTAACCGGTTCGGTAGATTTGACGAACCGGTTCTACCGAATAGGTGCGAACTGGTAGGAACCCACCTCTGGCTTGAACTGCTCCTAAATGGTGACTCCCGCTATGACTGTAGTCAGTGGTGGTACTCAGACAGGTTCTAACAAACCGGTAGTGCCGGTGAGTAGTTGGGCCTGCCCACCTGCCCCTAACCTTTCCTGTCCTATATTTTCCTGTTTATTAGCTCAGCTGATTTGCATGACACAGCAGATTGCCACGTGTCAGCTATTTTACTCACCAGCGCTGACATAGAAGGTAAGTTTTTAAGTTTAAAATGGGTGGTTCGTGCATAAAACATGCATTAGGCGCAAAGCACTCTCTCACCAAACCGGTTGTTAAACCAGTTGCATCCCACCACTGACTGTAGCTAAAATATAGCAATAGCAATTGCAATAGCAGTTAGACTTATATACTGCTTCATAGGGCTTTCAGCCCTCTCTAAGCGGTTTACAGGGTCAGCATATCACCCCCAACAACAATCCGGGTCCTCATTTCACCCACCTCGGAAGGATGGAAGGCTGAGTCAACCCTGAGCCGGTGAGATTTGAACAGCCGAACCGCAGATAACAGTCAGCTGAAGTGGCTTGCAGTACTGCACCCTAACCACTGTGCCACCTCGGCTCTTTCAGTAAGTAATAATAAAGGGGCATAAAGGACTTTCCGGTCAGTAGTGTGTGTGTGTGTGTATGTGTGTATGTGTATTAAAAATATAAAAGACTACTATTTCATCCCAAATGATTACAAGTTCTGCTTAGTGCCCACCAAAGTAAGATGGGTATTGGAAAAAAACAATATGGAATGCACACATACAAGAGAAATGTTCCCATTTCAACCAATAATTGCCTGGAAATCCAAGCAGAAGCATTCTTGTTAAAAAAGAACGACAGTGTGACATTTTGCTGTGAAACGTCAACTTGTTTTTTCTCAAATAGGAAATTATTATTATTTTTAAAAATACTCAGGTGGTTGAATGCTAAATAGCTTGGACGTGAGGAAGAGCCACCCACAAGTAAAGGAATGGCTTCTAATACTGGCTGACATCCAGCGCAGCCTGCTATGACTTTCCTTTGAGTGAAGCTGATATCTGGAGAAACATCTGTTGCTGGCAAGAATCCATCTGACAACTGCTATTCTATCCTGTGATGGAATGGGAAGCATCTCTGCATGAAAGGAACTTGTTGTATCAATATACCAGTGGGTAATAATCCTCCTCTTGTTCATACACATACACACACAATTAAAACAGAAATGATGAATTATTTAACTCCTTTCACGTACATATGGAAACACATACAAACACAGAGACACACTCACTCTCCTTCCTTCCTTCCTTCCTTCCTTCCTTCCTTCCTTCCTTCCTTCCTTCCTTCCTTCCTTCCTTCCTTCCTTCCTTCCAGCATTAACACGCCAGATGAATTACCTTGGGCCAATCACCCTCTGTCAGCCCTGGGAAGGAGACAATGACAAATCTCTCCAAAATCTTGTCAAGAAAATTGCTAGGACTTGACGGATACAATACAAGCAATGGCTGTTGTAGATTATAAGAACAGATTATAAGAACTATTGCGTGAATCTTCCCTACGCAACTGGAACACTTAACACTTGGGGAAGCTGATCCATCAGAATCTAAATGTAACTCTCATTTACAAGGTGTTATTGCTCATACACACTCCTAATCAATGTCCGTTGTAAAAGGCCTTTGTTTAAAAACATTTTGGTTTAAAGGTTTTAAAAAGCAAGCAACAGTATTTTAAAAAAAATAGTAGCTTGGAGTTGAATTTTCTCATTCTAAGGAAAAAAGAATAACCCCCCCAAGATTTAGATAGGTCACCTAGTCTATTTTAGTCATTTTAAGCATCTCATTCATTTCTATAACAAAAGGCAATACTGTGCATAACCGGGGCCATATAACATTAAACAATAAACACAGCCATCCCTCTTGTCAACAATACCCCCCAAAATACAAACCCAATGTACCATTTCGACCCTCCATACACCCTTTCTTTCGCCCCCCTCCAACTTTCCTTCTTCCCTCCAACATTCCCCTCTACCCTACTTCCCCTCCCCCTCTATCACTCCTCTCTCCCGATACACTCCCTCCCCTCCTTCTTCCACAGTATATATGTGACTGTACGAAATGAAATGGAAAATAAAACACATTTACACAGTAAAACAAAAGGCAAAAAGTATTTTAAAATATTTCTAACTATACCTATCCTTAGGGGATGTGGTGCCTCAGTGGCTAAGACACTGAGCTTGTCAATCAGAAAGATTGGAAGTTCGGTGGTTTGAACCCCTAGGGCCGCAGAATGGAGTGAGCTCCCGTTACTTGTTCCAGCTTCTGTCAACCTAGCAGTTCGAAATCATGTAAAAATGCAAGTAGAAAAATAGGGACCACTTTGGTGGGAAGGTAACAGCGGTTTGTGGGCTTTTGCCATTTGGCCATGCCGGCCACATGACCATGGAGACATCTTCAGACAGTGCTGGCTCTTTAGTTTTGAAACAGAGATGAGCACCGTCCCCTAGAGTCAGGAACGACTAGTACATATGTGAGAGGGGAATTTTTACCTTTACCTTATACCTATCCTTAGCACATGAACATTATTATGTATCGAACATTTGTGGGATTCTAAGGCACTAGTATCTTAATACCAAATTTGGAAAAGATAGATTAAAGTAGCAGATTCAGAAGTTGCAATTTAAGTATGTTTACATGGAATATGAAGGGGTATTTTCACTTTATAACTCTTTGAATGGGTCTTCTGACTTCATCCTAGATATTGTTAGAAAATAATTGCAAATTATTTGGTATTTGGTATTTATTAGTATTTATAGGCCGCCCTTTTCCCTGAGGGGACTCAGGGCGGCTTACATAAAATGGGGAAGGAGGGTACAGACAATAGACACAAGACAGTACATAAAAGTAAAAATAGTAAACAACATTCATTCATCATTCGGGTGGGGGCAGATTATCTTTATCCCCAGGCCTGACGGGCTAGCCAGGTCTTAAGGGCTGTGCGGAAGGTCTGGACGGTGGTGAGGGTACGAATCTCCACGGGGAGATCGTTCCAAAGGGTCGGAGCTGCTACTGAAAAGGCCCTCCTCCGTGTGGTTGCCAGTCGACACTGACTGGCAGATGGTCCTCGGAGGAGGCCTAATCTGTGCGATCTAATTGGTCGCAGGGAGGTAATTGGCAGGAGGCGGTCTCTCAAGTACGCAGATCCACTACCATGGAGGGCTTTATGCGTGACAAGTAGCACCTTGAAGCGCACCCGGAGATCAACAGGTAGCCAGCGCAGCTCACGGAGGATAGGTGTTATGTGGGCGAACCGAGGTGCACCCACAATCACTCGCGCGGCCGCGTTCTGGACTAGCTGAAGTCGCCGGATGCTCTTCAAGGGCAGCCCCATGTAGAGCACATTGCAGTATTCCAGCCTAGAGGTCACAAGGGCCCGAGTGACTGTTTTGAGGGCCTCCCGATTCAGGTAGGGTCGCAACTGGCGTACCAGGCGAACCTGGGCAAATGCCCCCCTGGTCACAGCCGTCAGATGGTGGTCGAAAGTCAGCTGTGGATCCAGGAGGACTCCCAAGTTGCGAACCCTCTCTGAGGGGTATAGAATTTGACCCCCCAGCCTGAGCGATGGAACACTGGTCGAATTTTTGGGAGGGAAACACAACAGCCACTCGGTCTTCTTCGGGTTGAGTACAAGCTTGTTAGCCCTCATCCAGTCCATAACGGCCTCAAGACTCCTTGCAAATTATCCTGAATTGTGGCCATGTACACTGTAGATATGATCTAACCTGTTGCACACCCAGCACAACAGTTATGTTAAGCTATTGTACTTCTGAGAAACAGGGTTTGGGAACTTGCCCTGATCTGTGCCATTCTTTTGCATAAATTAATCTGGTGATCTTTGTTCTGAAACCATTGGATGACAATATTAACAAAACTGGCTATAGTGATAAAAGCTAATTAACGACATACAAAGTTAATAAATAATATTTCTGACCTAAATTTGGTGGGCTATTTTATTTTAACAGAATGTATGCGGTCTGTCAGTGATTTTATATATGTATATTGCTTTCTTATACCTTGACTATCCCACCATATTTTTTTTTTAAAAAAATGGCAAAGGAAAGGAAATGATTCCTGTTTGCAATGCCTGCACTTCTAACATGGATAATGTGTTGGCTTTTGTCTGAAAATTACTCAAGTTGCCAGCTGCTTTCTTTCTTTCTTTTTTCTAAATGCATAATTTTGAGAACAGCCTGTGCCATTTAGTAAAAGCTAAATGTATTGGAAAGGAAACACGCAACCATTTTTTATTTTTTGAACAGCACAGAGAGGATAAATGCGACAATTCGACGGGAAAATATGAAGAAAACATTTTCCTTCCAGTTCAGCGAGTAAAATCTAAACAAACGGCCAATTTAATTTTCATTTGAAAAATGAGAAATGAATGCCCTCCCTCCCCCATTATGGAAAGGAGGGCTTGTTCCACCTTTGAGTAAGGGACCTCAGCTTCATGATGGTCTGAGAAAGCTAGTAACTCCACTCACATTGGAATAAAATGGCAAATATCAGAACTGCTATAATACTGAAACTCAACCCCATTGATCCTGTAGTATGGACAGATAAATAGTCATAAGAAGACCCCCTGGAACAATTTGTTAGAATCTCATTGAATGATTTTTCCCTTAGCTTTGTTTTCAGTGGGGTCTGAAGACCTCCCAACGGCCGATAAGATCGTACAGGGTGGGCCTTCTCCAGGTGCCGTCAGCCAGACAATGTCAGCTGGCGGCTCCCCAGGGAAGGGCCTTCTCTGTAGCTGCTCCGACCCTATGGAATGAACTACCCCCCGAGATCCGGACCCTACCCACTCTCATGGCCTTCCGAAAGGCTATCAAAACCTGGCTATTCCGGCAGGCCTGGGGCTGTTGACCTCATGACTGAGGTCCAGCCCCGACTAGACTGGGTGCATGATGTGAGTTTTTTAAATCTGTTTTCCTCCGTTTTTAACTCTTCTCTTTTTAAAAATTTATTTCTGTAAGCCGCCCGGAGTCCTTCGGGATTGTGCGGCCTATAAATTCATCAAATCAAATCAAATCAAGTTTAGCTATTAGATCACCACAGAGTGTGTGTATGTAGCAATTCTTTTCATATTTGTATTTGTATTTGTATTTAGTTTATTTGTATGCCGCCCTTCTCCAGGAGGGACTCAGGGCGGCGAACAACTCAGGGGGGGAAAGGGGACATAAACACAGTACACATGAGTAAAATACACAAAAATACACGAAAATCACACAGCCATACAAGTCGAGAGGGGAGGGGAACTCATCAACCCCAGGCCTGCCGGCACATATGATTCCTCACCAGGTAGGGAGGAAGCTGACATTCTCAAGTGTACTGCCTGGAGTCCTAATTCAAGCACCAGCATTTCCACATGTAAGTAAATAGTCTTTTCCTCAAATCATCATCATCATCATCACCACCCTCTTTTAACCACCCCGTAATACCTTGTGGGGTGGCGTCGGGGCAACTGAATGGAGCTGAATGTTTACTGGCCAGATACCCTTCCTGTTGCCAATGTGGAGTTTTTTGCTATTTGACATGAGCAACTGTAATCTGGTGGGCATGCTTTTAAGTACGAAGACAAGGCGTGAGGTAAATGCAAGAATGTTTATTCCAGATAGAGTGGATGGAGGGAGGAGTAGAAGGAAAGATAGGAAGGAGAGGAGAAAGGAGAGGAATAGGAGAAAGGGAAAGGCAGAGGAAGAATGGGAGGGAATGTAAGAGTAGGAAAGAGGGGAGGAATGGGAAGAAGAGGGGAAAGGTAAAGGGGAGGAAGGGGAAGGAGAGAAGGGAAAGGAGAGGAGGAAGGAAGGAAGGAGAGAAGAAAGAGAAGAAAGGGGGGTAGGAAGGAGGGAGGGAAGGAGGGAGGGAAGCAAGGAGGGAAGGAAGGAGGGAAGGAAGGAGAGAAGAAAGGAGGGAAGGAAGGAGGGAAGAAAGGAGGGAAGGAAGGAGGGAAGGAAGGAGAAAAGGAGAAAAGAAAGGAGGAAAGGAAGGAGGGAATGTAGGAGAGAAGGAAGGGGGGAAGGAAGGAGGAAAGGAAGGGGAAAGGAAGGAGAGAAGGAGAAAAGAAAGGAGGGAAGGAAGGAAGGAGGAAAGGAAGGAGGGAAGGAGAGAAGGAGGGAAGGGGAAGGAGGGAGGGAAGGAAGGAGGGAAGGAAGGGGAGTAGGAGAGAAGAAACAAGGGAAGGAAAGAGGGAGGTAGGGAAGAAGAAGTAGGACCGTTGTAAAAAAAATAATAAAAATAAACCAATCCTAGTGAAAAAAATAAAAACTTATCTCTTGCAGAGAGTTTCAATATTTAAAAAATAATAACAGGTTTAGCCATTTGATTTCATTTCACCAAACTGGCAGAGGTAGTTAAATTAACTTAATTAGAGAAAAAAATAGAATATTTATCTGTGGTTGACTGAAAATTCTTTACGTTTATATAAAACAGAACAAAATGCACTTATAGTTTGGGGTGTTTATAGTTAGAAACAAAATGGATAATAGAAAAAAGAAGAATGTTGCACAGAGATATTTGTACCCAGATGACACACTGCTTATGGAAAGATGGTTTGTTTATATTTTAAAGATTGAAAATAAATAAAAAACTTTATATTTTTTAAAAAAAGAATGTTTATTCAACAGGAACAGTGCAACTGACAGATCAGAACGCGTGCGCTGGACAGCGCCGCCTGGCAGTTATTTATACGGATAGCTGTCAGGCGGCCAGCCAATGGGAGAGCCGCGATTCTCCCGCCGGCAGCCAGCCACGCCTGGACCAATCGGGTTATTGCGAGGCGTGGCTTAGCTGCCGGCTGCGTCAGGCGGACGCAACACATACTTTGGGTTAAAATGGCTAAGGAATGCCATTTGACAGTTTTGAAGGACTGTCAAACTCATGTCTTACCTATTATGGTGCCCACTGTCCACTTTATGGAACACTCTCCCACTTTAGATAAGGATGAAACAAAATCCTGCTTATTTTCTTAAGTCCTTAATGATTGGGCCTGGGCCTGGTACCCTAAGTATGTGTATGGACCTATTTTTTGGTAATATTAGTGATACAGTTATATGATTTATTCTCGGCTGCTATGTAATCTAAGTTTTGTCTCATTGTAATTCTTTGTATTTTCTTTTTAATTTTGTTCCCTGCTGAGAGTCATTTGTTGAGATGGGAGCCATACATGAAATGAAATACATAAATAAGCGAAACCTTGCAAATTTTTCAGAAACAACCTTACATCTTGCTTTGAATAACTCCTTGTGATTTCTGCTAAATGTGGACTGAATAACAAACAGCCACAAGAGAACAGCATTAAATGTAACCTTGATTCTCTGTCTCCCCTTGCTGATATCTGGAGCACCGGGGTGAAATATATAATAAAGTTAACATCTCACCTCTTTTTGGTAGATGGTCTTAGTTAAAAATAAATTAGCCAACACATACAGAAACATGAGAAAAGCTGCCTCCATTTATTTTCAGAACTGCTTTACATCCTCTTATATCATTTCCAAAACTCTGCACAGGTGTTTAATTATAGCAAAACCATAGATAGCTTTTTTTACACAGCCGTCAACATGCATTCCTATTCTGCTACCTTGTTCTCAAGGTGACCAAGTGAGATTAATCTCATGAAACCTGGTACTTAGGAAATATAAATCATGACCACATCTACTGTGTACGTTGTGTAAAGCAACTGATCTTGGCAGGCCAGATTTACTGGGAAAGATCAGAAGCATTGTGTCTGCTAAACAAACGAAGAACAAAATAGCATCATTGCATCTATATTTCCCCAGAAAATGGGGAATGGAAGAAATGCTACCTTCACTACAGGAAATGATATGTCATTATTGTCAATCATTGTTTTACCATTTACACGGAGAAGGATACCATAGCAATAGGCAATAGAGAGCAGCAGCTTATGTCTTTTTTGCACTCAATTTTTTTATTGGAGAATTAGGAAGGGGTCTATGGAAATTCTCAGTCATCCAGGTCTTGGTTGTTCCGAAGGTGCTTTTTCAAGAGGCAACTGGATTTTCTAGATTTTCTTTGAAGACATTTCTCTTCTCATCCAAGAAGCATCTTTAGCTCTGACTGGATGGTGGAGAATGGAAGGATTTACCGTATATACTCAAGTATAAGCCGAGTTTTTCAGCCCACTTTTTGGGCTGAAAAAAGCCGCCTCGGCTTATACTCGAGTCAGTGAAAAATTTGCCCGAAATGGAGGAGAAAAAGGGGCGGGGCCATGCCGCTGGGTGACGCTCGTGAGTGGCCCGGCGCCCCTGTGAGTTTCCCCTCCCTCTGTGTCAGTTTGCCGCGCAGCGCGCACCGCACCATCCCCCCTCCTCACGTTCTAATGTAATGCAGGGCTGTCTTACGATTCCCCTTCCTCCCCCTCCTGCCGCTCTGCAACGATGTCCCACCTCCTCCTTGTTATGGCAAGCAGCCACATAGCGATGTCCCACCTCCTCTGGTACAGTGATCCAATGATAGGAATCACTGTGCCGTGTGTCATAGGAGGCGGGACATTGCTCCCGCGGCTGCCTGGGACATCATTACCGGTAGCTGCTGCATTTCCCACCCTAGGCTTATACTCAAGTCAATAATAAATTGACTCGAGTCAATTTCCAGTTTTTTGTGGTAAAATTAGGTGCCTCGGCTTATATTCGGGCCTTGAAGACAGCTGGTCATTTGCATTCTTTTAGAGAGTCATTGAGGCCACTTGGAAGTTTGTTTGTGTCCTCAAGGTCACCTGAATAGTGTCCATGGGTGTGGAACCTGGAAAGGACTGTGTCCTTTCAGAGTTCCAAGAAAGCTCTACACCTATTTGCATTACTTGTGTGACCCTGAGGACACAGAGAAACCTCCAAGTGGCCTCAATGACTCTCTAAAAGAATGCAAATGACCAGTTGTCTGCAAGGAATATAAATCCTTCCATTCCCCGATGTCAGCCTCTGCTTTGCTGTTGCTTCGGCTGCCATGAAACGGGGAGGGAGGGCATGGTATTTGGGAGGGGCTACTAATTGTGCTGGAGGAAGGTTCTGGAGCTCAGCTGCCTGTCGGACTACGCATGCGTGGGAGATTCCCGCCAGGACTAACGGCACCGACATTCCATCTTCGTGATGCCTTTTGAAGTTATCTCACACCTGACACTTGGGAGAATTATGATTGGACTGTAGCTGTGATGCCAAGGGGTGGGGAATGGGCTATTCTATATATCAATCGCTTTCGCGCCTAAATAATCAGTCTTCGCTGCGCTTTGCCTTTAATCATTTATAATTAGTAAAAGTACACTTGATTTCTACCCACGGAGTCTCGTGGTCTTCTTTCCTAATTATCTAATAGAGAGGTTCTGACACCCACCATCCAGTCTGAGCTAAAGAAGCTTCTTGGGTGAGAAGCGAAATGTCTTCAAAGAGAAACCAGAAAGTCCAATTGCCTCTTGGGCTTTGGAAGATCATATAGATATATAGCACATTATCATCTTCATCAACAATCATTTGCATATAGAGGCGGCTGAAAGACATACAGCCTCTATAGTAGAATTATAAATTTAAATTATTAAGTAGACAGTGAGTCCAACAAAAACAATTACCCAGCATCATACTTAACCTAGATGGCCTGTCAGGACTGTCATTCTGCTCCACAGCCATGCTTTGCCTGATACTAGTCTGCCATGGCACCTGGGGGGGGGGAGCTATAGGGAGGAGGGAATAAGGAGGAAAAGGGATAACTGAAACTGTGTATCCTCTGCTGTCCCGTGAGAGAATCTGGCTGCTTCAAGGTCAACAGATGGAACACACTGGCCAGCCCGCAAAAACAGTCTGCTTAGAAAGGAACAGTTGCCAAAATAATTTGTTTGAATCAGAGGTGGGTTCCTACCAGCTCTCACCTATTTGGTAGAACCGGTTCGTCAAATCTACCAAACCGGTTAGAAGAGGTTCCACCAGTGGACCCGGAAAGCAGGCCACACCTACAGAAGAGGTTCCAAAAGTTTTTGAAACCCACCACTGGTCCTTGGATATGATTATTCTACACTATCATGCTCCTATTTATAAAACTCGGTGCCTCTGTGAAAGGTAAGGATGACTACTGCGTTTGTGGTGCAATCAGAACATTGCGTGTGTTGAAGTTGTTTTAACGCAAACCAAAGATGCCTTTTAAAAAACAAGTTTACATCCTATTCTTATGCATGCCAGTGCTGTGTGTGAGGTAACTTAAGGTGGTTCTGACAAGTGTCGTCGGCATCTTCATATCCGGTCACATGGGCGGCAAGCCACTCCCATCCAGTCACATGGGTGGCAAGCCACTCCCACAAAGGAGGCCACACCCACAGAGTAGGTTCGAACAATTTTTGAAACCCACCACTGGTTTGAATCTAATTGGACACTAAGGGATAATCAGGGGGAAGATTGGGAAAAGGCAACAATCCGCTTCAAAGTGTGAAAATCCCAGTTCTGGCTTTGCTACACTATAGCTACTTGGATGCAGTAAAGTATACTTTTGCTAACAGTGGAGTCAAGAGTCTTTCTTTTCTAACTATCCAAGTTGGGACAGCTGACCTGGCCCCAGTCAGCCCTTTAAATATTTTGCAGGTGAAGTAGAGTCAAATCTTATTTTACCAGAAGGTATTCCAAAATAAAAATGCCAAGATCAAGGACCAAGCACTTTGCCATTCTATATCTCAACACTTCTCAATTCGTAGATGTGGGGAACAGCCAGAAGCATTTCAAGTCAACCATGTTGGCTGATCAGGGCAACTGTGAATGGAGAATGTGGTTCTGCAAAGTATCCAAATGCAGAGCCGAGGTGGCGCAGTGGTTAGAGTGCAGCACTGCAGGCTACTTCAGCTGACTGCAGTTCTGCAGTTCAGCTGTTCAAATCTCACCGGCTCAGGGTTGACTCAGCCTTCCATCCTTCCGAGGTGGGTGAAATGAGGACCCGGATTGTTGTTGGGGGCAATATGCTGACTCTGTAAACCGCTTAGAGAGGGCTGAAAGCCCTATGAAAGCCCTATGAAGCGGTATATAAGTCTAACTGCTATTGCTATTGCTAGGTATGCATTTTTTTACATGGCCACTTAGACACACCCGCTCAGTCACATGACCACATGGCCACTTAGACACACTGCTCAGTCACATGACCACCTAGACACCCCCAACCAGCCATTCCAGCCCCCAACAGTCTGAGGACCGTGAATTGGCTCCCTGTTTAAACAGTTTGAGGATCCTTGCCCTAGACTTTTAAAATTTGTGGGTCAATTGCAATTCCTGCAAAAAAACCCCAGCAGTTTTGCAGATTGGTTGAGACCGTCAGCATGACGTTTTGTCAACATCACAAACACACCTGCAAGGATGTGTCTATTTAGGAACATTTATCAGAAGGAATTATGATCTGAGATTTGTAATAATCTGCAAGGTTTGTCAGGTAGTTTACTGCAAAGAGACCATAAGAGCTTTCTCAGATAGAATTGGCTACCAGCTATGAGAGCAAAAAAAAATATTTCGAATCTGTCAAATGTAAGAAAAATGCCTTGACCAAATACTTGCCTTCACAAAAGCAGGGAAATGTTTTTTTGTTGGTTTCTACAATATCTAAATCAATAAGAGAGTGTAATTTTGTTTTTAAGTCAATTTTACATGGGGTTTAAGTAGGTTTTATGTACATTATACATAAAATCAATATTGCTACTAAAATTAGAGAGAACATTCTCTCACATCTGTTTTGGAATTTCTGTTTTATTTACTTAATGTATGCATGGTTCATTCAGCTTCACAGAAAATGCTTCTTTGCTGAAACCTCTCTATGCACTTACTCATTTACTAACACTCATTCTGTTCAAGACATGATATTTTTCTTGTAAGACAACTGCAACTGAAATGCTGATGCAATGTACTGAATTTTTAAACTAATAATACAGATTTTCATTTTCCTGGATTGTTCAGCAGTGATTTAAAAAAAAAACCAGGAGTGATTATCTTTACAATGTTCTGTAGATCATGGCGTCAGAAATTCTCCCATGTCTCTGAATCATTAATCAAAAGAAGTCTATATTTTGCCTTTAATCAAGATAATGAAAGGTAATCTGATAATACCAAGAGAGATGTTATCTGAGGCAATCTTACATTGCTTGGAAGATCAGAAAGAGGAGGCAGAGGTGGCTGGTCTATGACAGATGAGGCAACCTACTCTATCAAGCATAATTGCCATCTTACTCCATTTTAAAATTTGCACTTTATACAGTGATTTCGTCTTACCTGTCACATTGTATTGGACCTGGGTACTTGAGAGACCGCCTGCTGCCAATTACCTCCCATAGACCCGTTAGATCGCACAGGGTCGGCCTCCTCCGGGTTCCGTCTACCAGCCAATGCCATCTGGCTACCACCCGGGGGAGGGCCTTCTCTGTGGCAGCTCCGGCCCTTTGGAACGAACTCCCCGCGGAGATTCGGACCCTCACCTCTCTCCAGGCCTTCCGGAAAGCCGTCAAAACCTGGTTGTGCCGGCAGACCTGGGGTTGATGAGTTCCCCTCCCCTCTCGACTTGTATGGCTGTATGACTCTTGTGTATTTTAATTACGTGTATTGTGTTTGTATCCCCTTTTCCCCTTTTGAGTTGTTCGCCGCCCTGAGTCCCTCCCGGAGAAGGGCGGCATACAAATAAACTAAATCTTAATCTTAATCTTAATAAAAGGGTGCTTAAAACTGATTAGTATCTTCAAATAAAGTAAAATAAAGAAGGAAGCGGGTAAGTATTTTACAAAGGTTTGTTTAGGGAGAAGAGTGTGGTCCTTAAGTCAAATAATGCAGTGATTTCTCAAGATCTTTTAGAACTCTGTCACTCATCAATCTTGCCCTTGAATATTAGATGAGGTCTAGAAATGGCGCTGACATAATTAGCAATTATTTATCTCCTTCCTGAAGGGTATGAAAATTAATGACCCACGCAAATGAACTCTATACTTTGGCACAGTTCGTGAGCTTTTAGCCCTATGGTAAGGGTTAACTCATTTTTAAAATAAATTATTCACTCTGAAAGGATACAGAGTGTTGAAGAGTGATCTCAAGACTACATTAAAATAAAGATGAAATATGGGCTAGCATGGATATACTAGTCCCCAGCATTTAGCAAGAATAAGTTTAAAATTGTTACTATTTTCTCTGCTTATACTGTACAGTAAAGCTCCCTAAAACATTAATGCAATAGTAAATAATTATGTACCTTTATTTCTGTCCTTAAATATTTGAAAGTTTTTTTTTAAAAAAATGTTGGATTGCAATTAATAGGCAATCCAATAGGTATTGGACCTGGGTACTTGAGAGACCGCCTGCTGCCAATTACCTCCAATAGACCGATTAGATCCCACAGATTAGGCCTCCTCCGAATTCCATCTGCCGGCCAGTGTCGACTGGCGACTACCCGGAGGAGAGCCTTCTCTGTGGCTGCTCCGACCCTCTGGAACGAGCTCCCCGTGGAGATTCGAACCCTCACCACCCTCCAGGCCTTCCGCAAAGCCCTTAAAACCTGGCTGTTCCGACAGGCCTGGGGCTAAAGAGTTTTTGCCCCCCACCCTCGAATGGTATGGTTGTTGTGTGCTTTTAAATTGTGTATTGTTCTGTTCGTCTTTTTTTATCCCTTATCTGTACCCCCTTCCCTGACTTGGATTGTGAGCCACCCTGAGTCCCCTTCGGGGAAAAGGGCGGCATATAAATGCAATAAATTCAATTCAATTCAACAGTTTTAAACAAATTATCACTGGAGTTGCAAACATTTTGGAATGCAATGGACACCCATTCAGCTAATATCTCCAGTGCCAATACATCAATATGGAATATTGCAATGATTTGATACAGCAGGCTGTTCCTATCCAGCCTGCATGAGGTTAACTGCACATTAGAAATCAAATGTAAATAAGGGTATATCCAACAAGCATTACCACTGCCATTGTTTTTATTTTGAAGGTGCATGCTATTTGTTTAAATTTGCATATCATATTTGAAAATCATATCCTTAATTTTGTGATTCTTTCATATGAGTCTGTGTGAAGAGAATTTTTTCAATGAGTGCTCTTTCCTTCAATTATTCTCCAAGAATATTGTTTAAAATTAAAATCTCAGGTTTTAGTCAGGTGTTTACCCCTGTATGTTAGAACACTACCTATTTGAACACATTTCATCATGTATTCTCATTATGGATAGTGACTGGTAAACATAGCAGGCAGAATAATAATCAGCTAGAGTTTGCAAGTTTCTGAAATCTCTCTATATAAAAGCCAAGTACCACTCACTCATCACAAAATCTCCAGAACCGTAAAGCCTACAAACTTGAAATTTGGCACATATCTTCCTCGTTGCTTCTAGGTGCTAGCTAAGAAAGGATTTTTCAAAATGACCATCCAATCATTTCTACACATCTTCACAGCCCTATTGGTTCAGCCCTCCACAATGGTCCAGGTTTCTCACCTTACTCTTTGGGAAAATTAACTGTTTGCCCCCCCATATAAGAGGATAAGAGGCTGAGATGATGGGGAGTTACCCAGTAATTCAAATTCCACATTAGGTTAGTACACAATAAAACATTTTGTAAATCTTAAATAGCAATAGCAGTTAGACTTATATAGCGCTTCATAGGGCTTTCAGCCCTCTCTAAGCGGTTTACAGAGTCAGCATATCGCCTCCAACAATTCGGGTCCTCATTTTATCCACCTCGGAAGGATGGAAGGCTGAGTCAACCTTGAGCCGGTGAGATTTGAACAGCCGAACTGCTGAACTGCAGTCAGCTTAAGTAGCCTGCAGTGCTGCATTTAACCACTGCGCCACCTTGGCTCTCATAAATGGACATTCTATTCCATGAATAGTTTACAGAACTGATGCACTGCTGAGTTAATATCAGAACTACCAGTACTATACTGTATGTAGGAGCAGAAAAATCATAATATGATAGATTGTACAAAATTCAGTCCTGCTTCTTTGGGAAAAAAAAGAAAGGAAAACAGTTGAAAATATGGAAATCTCTCTCTCTCTCCCTCCCTCCCTCCCTCTCTCTCTCTCTCTCTCTCTCTCTCTCTCCCTTCCTCTCCCTCTCCCCCCCCTCTGTGTGTGTGTGTGTGTGTGTGTGTGTGTGTTCCAGCATAACTCTGGAACGTCTCAAGCAATTTCAACCAAAGCTGGTACACAGATAATTTACTCTCTGGAAACAAATACTGTGGGGGTAAGACCCTCAGGGTGTGTGTTCTGTTAAGTTACAGCCTGTTGTGCCTTAAATGGCTTCTACTGTACTGCTGTAAAATGGCTTCTACTGTGCAGCACAGTGAAGTTCCCATGGTAATGGCTTCACAGTACCCTACAAGGGGGCTCCCTCTGGCAAGGGGGAAAATCCAACATTAGAAATTACATTTGGTCTGGACATTTTCCCCTTATAAATAAATACCCGGGCAAACCTAGTTTTCTATAGAATTATTAAGGAAAATGGATTATTTAGGAATGGGTTTCAGTATTGCATCTTCATTTAATATTCATAATGATTCAGTTTTCAGATTCCTTGGGTTCCTCGCACAAGATAAGACATTTTGTTCCAATTGCTGCAGAAAGACATTTCAGTTTTGATCTTCCTTGCTCTGTTGTGTAAACAATACCTTTGGCTTTATCTCTATACTGAGGGGAGATTTAAGTGATTGTAGCACATTTATATTTAAAAGGCTTTTGTTTCCTTGTGGAGCAAATGTATTGTAAATGTGGCTGGGTCTGAAAGATCCACATTGGGCAACGTTTGGTTCTACTACTGACTAATTCTAGATCTGTTTCTCTTCGGAGGCCAAGATGGTTTCTGTAAATTTGTTCTCAACTCAAAACCTCTACAGTACAACTTTTTGTCAGTAATTGTAATCTCCAGTTAGTTATCATCAATGTCATTTCCTTTTCTTTTCATTTTGAATGCATTCCTGGACTTCAACAATGTAGACATACTGTTGACTGGCAAGACTGTGGGTGGCGCAATACTGGAAGAAGGAAGACTTGCCTACAACTCAAGAATGGACATTGAAAGTTACAAATTTAGCCGAGATGGCTAAAATATCGGCATATCTTAAAGATCATTCAAATGAGAGATATAAACGAGACTGGAAAAAATGGATTGACTATATACAAAACAAATATGGGACTAAGAAATTCCAGATAGCCTATGCTTAAGATCAGGAATGATATAAACTGTTCAAAGTTAGCGTAGCAAGAAGAAGCGAAGATCAATGTAGAGATGTTATTAACCCCCCCCCCCTTTTTTAACTTCTTTTTTCTCAATATATTTTAGACTGTGTTTGTTAAAAATCTATACCGTGTACGGGCTCTGGGAAGTCCGGGGGGGGGAGGGAGGTGGGGTGTTGGGGGGGGAGGGTGGGGGGAGGGAGGGATATATACTAGGTTAGAGACGATGTGTTAGATTTCAATGTAATGCGACTTCACGTGTTTTTCTTTAATTTCTCTGTAAAAATAGGATAAGTTAAGTACATTGACATATAGTGGAAATACACCAAGGGAAGGAGTAGAGGGATAGAAGAAAGAGGGGTAGAGAGGGCGGGAGAGAGGATGGGAGGGAGGGTAAGAAGGAAGGGAGGGAGTGGATCGGGAAAGAGGAGTGGTAGAGGGGGAGGGGAAGTAGGGTAGAGGGGGATGACGGAGGGAAGATAGAAAGTTGGAGGGGGGTGGAAGAAAGAGGTGTATGGAGAGTGGAAGAGGTATATTGGGTTTCTATCTTTTGGGGTACTGTTGACAAGAGGAATTGCTGCGATTATTGTTTAATGTGGTATGGCTCCGGCTATGCACAGTATATATGTGAGTGTATGAAAATGAAAAAAATGGAAAATAAAAACCTTTTCAATGAAAACAATGTAGACATAGCATACGGACAGCCAAAATTAGCAACAGCTGTTACTTACAGCAGGACCTGAGCAACACCAGACACGTACAGAGTTATATTAATAGTAGTAGAGATAAACTGCTGGATTAGCAGAGGCAATAAAGATTCCCCCACCCCCCCCACCCCCCGGCACTAGAACATCATGTAGTCTCAGCAGTAAATAAATGTATCTGGTTGGAAAATATTGTATCAACAGTCAATGATTTTTAATATAGACTTGGAAACTCTCAGCTAGGGGAAATCACAAGTTCGTAGCGATGTCCAGATTGATCCAGTTGGGAAAAAAAATTGTGTTGTTGTTCACCAAGTTATCAGAATTGCAATAACAGTTTTCTCTCGGGGCCATTCCAACTATCTCCATGTGGACGGCAGAAACAGCCGTTCTTGGGTATGTTAGTGGAATATGAAATCCATGTATTCTTGCAGTGATCATCACACACCTCATATAAATTGTCTCACAGAGTTAGAGAATACCAAGGTGTCTCTTATAATTATTATAATCTTATAATTATATAATTATAATCTTATAAGGGTGTCAAAACATGACAATTGCGCACACCTATAGTACAGGTGGTCCTCAACTTACAACAGTTCAATTTAGTGACCATGTTCTGATCTAGGCGTCCCAAGAGCACGAAGCAACCTCCTTGTCTCGACAAAAATCTCTTTTATTAATTTACTGTGAATTCTTCTGATTCACATCCAACAAAGTCTTTCAAGGGAGGATTTACAGTCACAGACCTTATCTGGCTTGGAGAGCCGACAGGCCGATATCTGCAGAACTTGGCAAGGAGTCTCCGAGAGTCACGAACCAATGAAGCAAACTAATTGCCTCCTGCAAACTCCACTCCCCTTTTGCTCCTCTTTTACCATTCATTGTCCACCTGTGGCATTACTCCCAAGTTGACCCGTGTGATTTCGCTGTTCCTTTGGTCTGGCAAGCACACACTGGGAACAGGGTCCAGCTGTTCATCTGCCTCACTGATGTCTAACTCTGAAGGCAGCTGATAACTGGCTCTGGCCCCCTATTTGCCTCCGACGCAGAGCCCTCATCAGAGCCTTCCCCAGACTCCAGGACTGGCCCATGTTCCTCCCCAACCTCCTCACTATCCGAATCTGCAGCCAGCTCTGCTGCCTGCTGGCGGGCCACAACAATAAATTTTATGTCCGACTCTGAAGGCAGCTGATAACTGGCATACGGCTCTGGCCCCCTCTCTGCTTCCGACACAGAGTCCTTATCAGAGCCTTCCCCAGACTCCAGGACTGGCCCATCTTCCTCCCCAACCTCCTCACTGTCTGAATCTGCTGCTAATTCCGCTGGCTGCTGTTGGGCCACAACAGACTGTTCAGAGTTACAACGGCACACTTACAGCCATTGCAGCAACCCCATGGTCACGTGATCAAAATTGAGATGCTTGGCAACTGACTCATATTTATGACGGCTGCAGTGTCCCAGAGTCACGCGATCCCATTTTGCGACCTTCTAACAAGCAAAGTCAACGGGGAAGCCACATTAGAGGCCGAGGTGGCGCAGGGGTTAAATGCAGCACTGCAGGCTACTTCAGCTGACTGCAGTTCTGCAGTTCGGCTGTTCAAATCTCACCAGCTCAGGGTTGACTCAGCCTTGAGTCAACCCTGAGCCGGTGAATGGGTGTATGTTTCCCAATAAAATGCAGTTCAGTGGTGAGAAATATAGGATTCTGCACTGGTAGATGCACAGGTATATAAGAGCCGAGGTGGCGCAGTGGTTAGGGTGCAGTACTGCAGGCCACTTCAGCTGACTGTTATCTGCAGTTCAGCGGTTCTAATCTCACCAGCTCAAGGTTGACTCAGCCTTCCATCCTTCCGAGGTGGGTGAAATGAGGACCCAGACTGGGGGCGATATGCTGACTCTGTAAACCACTTTGAGAGGGCTGAAAGCCCTATGAAGCAGTATATAAGTCTAACTGCTATTGCTATTGCTATTCGCTTAACAACCTTGTTACTAACTTAACAACTGCCATGATTCATTTCACCACTGTGGCAAGAAAGCTTGTAAAAGGGGACAAATTCACTTAACAAATGTCTTACTTAGCGACATAAATGTTAGGCTTGTGGTCGTAAGTCAAGGAACCACCTGTAAATGCACACACAATGACAAAAAAGGCATTTCTCTCTTCCAGAGAGAGGATGGGGATAAGAAAAGGAGAAAAAGGGAGGATACAGTACTTTATAAAGAAGCTTTTCTGAGAGGGAGTACAAAGTTTGTTATTTGAAGTTGAAGCACTAATAGAACAATAAAGAAGATACACCATGGATCTTGGCGGCTTAGGGCAGGCGGTATGTGAGGCCATCAAAATGATTTGTATCTGAGACTATTGTCCACATTCCTGAATCCAAGTCAACAACTTGGGAAGCAGAAGCATGAAAAGCTGATGTCTAAAGCAGTGTTTCTCAACCTTGGCAACTTGAAGACGTCTGGACTTCAACTCCCAGAATTCCCCAGCCGGCGAATGCTGGCTGGGGAATTCTGGGAGTTGAAGTCCAGACGTCTTCAAGTTGCCAAGGTTGAGAAACACTGGTCTAAAGTATATCTTTGGAAACATATGCTAAATAACACCTGATGTGTGAATACCTATTGGGGGATATGGATGAAAAAGCTTGATTAAGCTTGTCCCTTGCATCTAGGTAGAGTCGAGGTGGCGCAGTGGTTAGGGTGCAGTACTGCAGGCCACTTCAGCTGACTGTTATCTGCAGTTCAGCGGTTCTAATCTCACCGGCTCAGGGTTGACTCAGCCTTCCATCCTTCCGAGGTGGGTGAAATGAGGACCCGGATTGTTGTTGGGGGCAATATGCTGACTCTGTAAACCGCTTAGAGAGGGCTGAAAGCCCTATGAAGCGGTATATAAGTCTAACTGCTATTGCTATTGCTAATTTGCAATTTCGTAATTTAATGAACTTATATGCTGCCCAATCCCGGAGGACTCCGGGCGGTTTACAAATACGAAATAAAATAAAATAACACATAGGGGAAAGAAACAAAAACAGTTTAAAAAACACAACATACATTGCTATTGCTATTGAGAAAAATCTATATAAAGAAATGACACAACCTCTCGAGCAGCGTGTTATGCTTTGATAATAATGAGTATCATGCCAGACGGCTCCCACTAATGAGCCTGGGAACACAGACACACACACACACACAAAACAACGGAAAGCTTTCCACAATCAATTGCTTTGACTGAAAGTTGGCCTAGGATAGTGATGGCTAACCTTTTTCTCATGTGCTGAAATAGTCACATGCATGCATCAGGGCGCACGTGCCCATAATGTGATGCGCCCCCCGCACATGCATGCAACACTCCCCGTGCCCTGTTTTGGACCTAGCAGGCCTCCTGAAGCCCCCAGGGACCAAAGATGGGCAGCGGGGAGGGCTGCTACACAATCCCTGTGCCTATTTTGGACCTAGAAGGCCTTCCTGAAATCTCCAGGGACCAAAAATGGGCAGTGGGCAGGGTGCACCATCCCCACGCCCATTTTGGGCCTAGCAATAATTGTAATTGTAATTTAATAAATTTATATGCCGCCCAATCCCATAGGACTCCGGGCGGCTTACAACGTACAAGACTAAAAAGATAAAAAGTTAAAAAATAGGGAAAGAGAAAACGGATTTAAAAGCAACACACCATACACTCAATCTGGGTGGGGCTGGACCTCGTTCATGAGGTCAACAGCCCCAGGACTGCCGGAATTAGTGGCTTTTTGGAAGGCCAAGAGAGTGGGAAGGGTCCGGATCTCTGCGGGTAGATCGTTCCACAGGGCCGGAGCAGTTACAGAGAAGGCCCTCGCCTGAGGGGTCGTCAGCCAGCATTGTCCGGTCGACGGTACCCGGAGAAGGCCCAACCTGTGAGATCTTATCGGCCGTTGGGAGATATGTGGCAGGAGGCGGTCTCGCAGATATCCGGGTCCTAGGCCATGTAGGGCTTTAAAGGTGATAACCAGCAACTTGAAGCACGTTCGGAGACCGATAGGAAGCCAGTGCAGCTCGCGGAGGATAGGTGTAACATGGGTGTATCTAGGTACACCCGATATCGTCCGCGCGGCTGCATTCTGGACCAACTGTAGTCTCCGAACACTTTTCAGGAGCAGCCCCATGTAGAGCGCCTCCCTGAAGCCTCCTGGCACGAAAAATGGGCTGAAGGGCACCCCCCTGCACTCCCCGCGCATGTGTGGCAGAGACCCGAAAATCAGCTGGCCAGTGGGAGGCGCATGCACATGCACGCCGTAGCTAAGATGGGTGACGGCTCACATGCCTGCAGAGAGGGTTCCGTGTGCCACCTGTGGCACATGTGCCATAGCTTTGCCATCACGGGTCTAGGAAAACAGGTTACAATTTGAAACGAAAGTTTTAGCTATTTCTACTATTCAAATTTTCTGCATTTTTATAGAAACGTCAGCAAATTGTAACCTTTTGTCCATTACAGGTAATCCTTGACTTACGAGCACAATTGAGCCCAAAATATTTGCTGCTAAGTGAGACATTTGTTGATGTCTTGCCACAGTTGTTCAGTGAACCACTGCAGTTGTTAAATGAGTAACACGGTTGTTAAATGAGCCTGGCTTTGCCCATTTGTCAGAAAGTCACAAAAAGTGATCACATGACCCCAGGACACTGACTATGGTGATGCTGCAGCAAGGGTCGTAAGTGTGAAAAAAGGTCATAAATCACTTTTCTCAGTATTGTTGTAACTTTGCATGTTAGTAACTGTACAGGATTACTTGTACAGCCCTTAACTTTCCCCAAAAGTTGAAGGAAAAATGAGTTCTTGGAATAGTTTAATTAAACACAGGGACCTTCACACAAATGCCCTTATTTTATTGACAAGGCCACAGTATTTTCCATTACAAAGAAAATCCTTTGTGTTTGGTTTCTAAGAATAATAGGGAGGTTCCCAAAGTTTAGGATTTCACCTTCTCAAATATATTTTTTTTGAAAACCTGGCCAAGGCATAGCAAAACACAGCACTTCTCATCAAACGAACCAGTGGCCTCATTGATCAGATAGAAAAATAGTATTTTTGTATTTTATTTTTTTGCCACTAAAGCATTGCTTGGCTTTCTGAATTTTAAGACCGGAACTCCAGTTCAGCAGCTGAGATGCTGCATTTCAGAATAAGCCTGGAGCTTTTTCCTTCTGTGGAAGGCCAACCAATTTCCAAGATCAATCAGCTTACTCATCTTTGTGAATCTTCCTGAAATATATTGCCCAGAACATTTATTGAGGACAACGGTTTTCATTCCTAGTTCTCAGCATTTCACATGGGCAGAGGGGAAGCCAGTCTGAGGACTAAAATCAACAACGAGGTGGATGTGTTTTGGATTCAACAACAGCTGGAAGATCATGGGTTCCACACCTCTGTACTTCCAGACAGGGGTGGGCTTCAAAAATTTCAGCAACGGGTTCTCTGCCTGGTTGATGGGTGGGCGTGGCCAGTCAGCCTCCTGCACCATGGTGGTGGAGTGGGGCGTTTTCGCCTTCCCCAGGCTCCAGAGGCTTTCCTTGAGTCTCTGGAAGGGCAAAAACTGTCTCCCCTGGGCTCTGGAGGCCTCCCGGGAAGCCCATTTCCCCCCTCCCTGAGCCTCCACGTGGGCCCTGCATGTATGTTGGATCCAAAATGGGCCACGTGGAGACTCTTGGGAGGGATGGGCAGGGCCAGCCAGGGGTGGGATTTGGAGGTTCTCTGAACTGGCCATAATGTTAGCTTTGGGTTCTCCTGAACTTGGGCGAACCCATAACAGCCCACCTCTGCTTCCAGGCCTTTATGAATCGAAAGCTATTCTACAAATACCAAATGTTTAAAGGATTGGTGGGAAAAAGAATGTCTAAACGGAAGGGGAAATAGCATCATTTGGAACCCTTATGAAGTACCGCACTTGTGTCAGGATAATTGCACAATAAGAGCTTTGTCTGGAAGCTTCAAAGTCTTCTAGTACGTTCTTGCAACAAAATGTTCCTTCAACTCTTCCAATAATATGCTCTTCCTGGCACGTTTTGACACATTAATAGGATCTACCTCCTCAGTTTGTCCCTTGGCTTCAATGCCCTGACAGGATTATGGCTCATTTGGTAGCTTTCTAGAGTTTCGGCTCTGATAATACAGACTTATCCAATGTGAAGATTTATTCAGCTTCCTTTCCAATGGGCATTTTACACAGAGGCCATTGGGATTTATATTAGCTTGCCTCAGTCTGGTGCTGTCCATAGTTCTGCAGACAACAGCTTGAAGAATTTTCAAGTACCACGGATTCTTTGGAGGGTTTCGATCTGAGGTAGTTGGTGTAGTTAATTTTAGTCCCAAGTCAGGAAATATATATATTTATTTCTAGGAAGCTGTTAAAATAGGATGCCTGATGGTCTTACATTACTACCTTTTATTTCAGCTGGGACTGAAACAGGAGACATATACTTCTGGAAATAGACCTTACTTATTTGGAGTCTAGATTTGTGATGGGAGTGCTAACCAGTCTAATAGCTGGGTATATCGTGAGCAATCTAAGTTATCCTTTTTATATTTGTATTTGTATTTATTTGTCTTGCATGCTGCCCACTCCCGAAGGACTCCGGGCGGCTCACAATAGACAAGGGAAAGGGGAAAACTGGACAAAGACAACACTTTAAAAACAAAAACCGCAACATTCACAATTTCCATGGGGCTGGATGTTTCACAAGCCCCCCCCAGCCTGCTGGAGCAGCCAAGACTTGGTGGCTTTGCGGAAGGCCGGGAGGGTAGTAAGGGTCCGGATCTCGACAGGGAGATCATTCCAGAGGGCTGGAGCTGCAACAGAGAAGGCTCTCCCCCGGGGGGTCGCCAGCCGACATTGGCTGGCGAATGGAATCCGGAGGAGACCTAACCTGTGAGATCTAATCGGTCTATGGGAGGTAATCGGCAGGAGGCGGTCTCTCAGGTACCCAGGTCCGATGCCATGTAGGGCTTTATAGGTAATGACCATCACCTTGAAGCGGATTCGGAGACTAATGGGTAGCCAGTGCAGCTCGCGGAGGATAGGTGTGACGTGGGTGTACCTGGGTGCACCCACAATTGCTCGCACAGCTGCGTTCTGGACTAACTGCAGTCTTCGAACACTCTTCAAGGGCAGCCCCACTGTTGTTCTTAATATGGACAATAAAAGAAACAACAGTTGTGGTTTGTTTTTGTTTACCTTATGAAAGGAACTGATATCTATTTTGATGGTGATATAAGCAATGTTATATGCTTTGAGTTTTTCAAATGGTTTGCATTGACTGTGAATTGGCGAAATGGCAGTGATTTGGATGGGTGGAGAATTTGGCATTAGGTGACATATCTGTATACTTCTTCGACTTGAGGAAGTAGATTAAGGGTGTCAAACTTGCTGCCTGCAGACCAGATGTGTCACGCACTGGCCACGCCCATGCCCGGTTTATGAAGGGGAAAAAAGGCGTGATACGTCATGTCACGTCGCTGTGATGACACAGGTTTGACACCCCTGTAGTAGATGAACTTCAGAAATGTAAACAAATCACCTCTTGGAACTGTTTTGGAGCACAGTGGCAAAGAAATACCAGCAACAGACAAATATCATTCCTGCCAAATGGATTACTATATGTAAAGGCCAACTGCGCCCACAACAGGTATTCCTCGACTTACGACCACAACTGCGTTCCAAATTTCTGTTATTAAGTGAGACATTTGTTACGTGCGTTTTGCCCCTTTTAACGACCTTTCTTGCCGTAGTCGTTAAGTGAATCGCTGCAGTTGATAGGGTAGTGACCTGGTTGTTAAGTGAATCTGGCTTCCAGATTGACTTTGCTCATCAGAAGGTTGCAAAATGTAATCACATGACTCTGGGACACTGCAACAGTCATAAGTATGAACCCAGTTGCCAAGCATCTGAATTTTGATCACATGATCGTGGGGATGCTGCAAAGGTCATAACTCTGAAAAATGGCCATAAGTCACTTTTTTTAGTGCCCTTGTAACTTTGAACGGTCACTGTTTGCGTGACCCATCAAAACTGCGCTCGACTAAGCCGCGCCCGATTAAACCGCGTCGCTGACGTCATCAACAGGGCGACAACAGCCAGCGCGGAGAAAGAAGGGTGCTTTAAATAGCGCTTTGAAAGCAAGCCGATTCAACTTAAGGTAAGGGTTAGGTTTAGGGTTAGGTTAAGGGTTAGGTTTAGGGTTAGGTTTAGAGTTAGGTTAAGGGTTAGGTTTAGGTTTAGGATTAGGTTTAGGGGGGTTAGGTTTAGGGGTTAATTTTAGGTTTAGCGTTTACAGCGTGCTTCTGTCTCCGTGCTGTTGTCGCCCTCTTGATGATGTCAGCTACGCAGTTTCGTCGAGCGCGGTTTAGTCGAACGCGGTTTTGTGGTGGAACCCACTGTTTGAAGTGTTGTTAATGAAGGATGAACTATAATGCTATGCTTTTTCATTTAGATCAATGTTTCTTCACTGTGGCCAGTTTAAGATGTTCAGGGTTCAATTAAATGAATGATTTAGATAAATGTAGAGGGCAAAAATGAACAGCCACCTTGAAAGCAGCATTTTGCTTTTTTCCGTTGGAGTGGATGGCAATTAAGTTGTTTTTTCCAAACATTCCTTCAAAAAAATTTTTTGATTCCTGGCTCTCCAACTAGAATATGATTTGAAAATGGGTTGCCAGCATTTCAAGTACATTTTCATGGAAGGGGAAAGAGCTTGGCAGAAGAAGTGAGTGTTTCTAGTTTTGTTTTGACTTCAAAATTCAAGTGTGGTTTGGTTTCTCTTCGCTCCAGCGGCAGCAGTATTTGTTTATTAAATTTATGTATTAAACTTATATGTGACTAATCTCATCTCTGAGGCTACTCTAAGTGGCTCACAATCAATAAAAATATAAAGAAATATTAACACATTAAAAGAATAAATACTAACACCAACATTGGTCCAAAATGAACAAAGATGGAAAAGAAGAGACGAAGATGTACATGGGGAAGAGATAGCAATAGCAATAGCAGTTAGACTCTTATACCGCTTCATAGGGCTTTCAGCCCTCTCTAAGCGGTTTACAGAGTCAGCATATCGCCCCCACAGTCTGGGTCCTCATTTCACCCACCTCGGAAGGATGGAAGGCTGAGTCAACCTTGAGCCGGTGAGATTTGAATAGCCGAACTGCAGAACTGCAGTCAGCTGAAGTAGCCTGCAGTGCTGCATTTAACCACTGCGCCACCTCGGATCTTCTCTTAGTCCAATAACTACCTCCAAACTGGGGGTCTAGGCCAGTTGGCAGAGCCAGGTCTTCAGGCCCTTGGGGTGGATGTGGATCTTGCCTTGGGGGGACACCAGGCTTAAGAGGGCAGGAACCATGGCCGAAAAGGCATTTGACAGCATCTGGCAGAAAAGTATATGCTAATATTAAGTCAAAATGATACTAATCCCATCTGTGATGTCTTCTAGCAGTAAAATCATTGCTATTCAAAGAACATTTAGGTTAGTAAATGACTGGAGGTCACATTTGGTGCCGAAACTATACCTTAGTAGATGATGGGATAGTACCCTATTTGTTGCCAACCAAAGGACAGCGCTAGAATAATCATGCAATAATGTTACAAGCATTAAAATATCCTTTTGTCTTGAATGAGCCCATTCTTGAATGAGATTAAGCATGGATCCTGCTGTTATACAAACATGATCACATCAAGAGACATTTATATTACAAAAGCTAAGGCTGCCATCTAGAATGGGATCTGTCCTACAGATAACCTAGGACGGCATTTCTCAACATGGGCAACTTTAAGATGCATGGATTTCAGTTCCCAGAATTTCCCAGTTAACATGATGGATCTACCCATCTTGAAGTTGCCAAAGTTGAGAAACATTGGTCTAGGTATAGAAAGAGCCTGTTTTAATTTAATAAACAGAACGTTTATTATGCAGAGTGGAGTACTGTAGAAGTAGAAAGTTATTTATTCAGATACAAATATATCATCGTAATCTTCTTTGTCTTTCAAGTAGAGCCGAGGTGGCGCAGTGGTTAAATGCAGCACTGCAGGCTACTTCAGCTGACTGCAGTTCTGCAGTTCGGCTGTTCAAATCTCACCGGCTCAGGGTTGACTCAGCCTTCCATCCTTCCGAGGTGGGTAAAATGAGGACCCAGATTGTTGTTGGGGGCAATATGCTGACTCTGTAAACCGCTTAGAGAGGGCTGAAAGCCCTATGAAGCGGTATATAAGTCTAACTGCTAACTGCTAGGTTTATTGTTCCCCTAAAATGCTGGGGAACAATGTAAAAGGGACTTGGCCAAGGGACACTTCTAAGAACCAAGGATGGGAATCCAGTCCTCTCTTTTTATGTATTACTTTCATAGCTCCTAAGCTAACAGGTTCTGCCAACCATTTGAGATGCAGAAAAGGTCAAAAATAATACCCAGATAGTGATAATGCAATGTGAAACTAGGGTCAGATTCAAAAAAAAAAAGTAGAAAACTCTATGAATACTAATTCAAGTCTACTGGGAATGTCCATTAACTTATAAAGTCAAGCAAATTCCCCAAGAGAGACCCCCATTACTCTGTGTGACAGCTCACATTTTTCACTAAACAGGTTTTATGATATGGCTTCCTATGGTTTTACTTCCCTCGCCCCCAAAAAGAATCCTTACATGCTCCCCGGCTCAACAATTCAATTCTAATCATTTCGAAACTGATAATTATTTAAACGCCGGTCTCATTTAATAGACATGTACTCACAAATGTATTCACATTTGTTCAGAGAATGCATTTTAAAAACAGTGGATACCGACAAATATCTTTGGTGTAGTATTCCTGCATTCATGCAAGCAAAAACTAAACATTAAACCACAGTTTGTGGATGCTTGATAGGCAGCCCCAAAACATTATGTCTGAACCAAGGGCACATCAGCATTCACTGTTTATATGATATTGAAGTTGTACCTCAGGAGGGGAGAATTCCCTCCACAAAATTCAAGATCAGCTATAAACAGTATTTAAATAATAACTATTATTTTTACTTTGTGTTTTTGTTTCAATTTTTGCTATTGTTCTGCTAGAGGCATATTAACTTTTTAATGTTATTGTGCTTATGAAAATGATGTAGGTTGATCTTCTTTAATAAGCTGGTGGTTCTCCCAGCTATATTTCTGTTGCAAAGTAGGAAAATAGAAATGGCAAATCTACTGTAGAATATATTCCGTGTTTGTCCTGGTTTCATTTTAATTTACCCTGCCGTTTAGAAAGCTAAGAAAAAAAATAGCAATTAAAAAATAAACTTTGACTCCTGTCCCTAAGTGGAAATTTCAATGCGCTTCACTTATAATTTCCTTCATTTCTTTTCTTTTTTAAATATCTCTTTCCAATCAGATAATATCTCTCTCTTTCTCTCTCTCTCTCCTCCTCCCTCCGTCCCTCTTCTCTCACACACACTTTCTCTTTTCATCTATCATCCCCCTCTTTCTGTCTATTATCTATCTATCTATCTATCTATCTATCTATCTATCTATCTATCTATCTATCTATCTATCTATCTATCTATCTATCTGTTTATCTATCTATCTATCTATCTATCTATCTATCTATCTATCTATCTATCTATCTATCTATCTATCTATCTGTTTATCTATCTATCTATCTGTTTATCTATCTATCTATCTATCTATCTATCTATCTATCTATCTATCTATCTATCTATCTATCTATCTGTTTATCTATCTATCTATCTGTTTATCTATCTATCTATCTATCTATCTATCTATCTATCTATCTATCTGTTTATCTATCTATCTATCTATCTATCTGTTTATCTATCTATCTTTCTATCTATCTATCTATCTATCTATCATCTATCTATCTATCTATCTATCTATCTATCTATCTGTTTATCTATCTATCTATCTATCTATCTATCTATCTATCTATCTATCTATCTATCTATCTATCTATCTATCTGTTTATCTATCTATCTA